>NW_013667704.1:123028-137493 GCF_000517525.1 Limulus polyphemus
TTGTTAGGAAGATGTTGGTAATGTTTTCTAATAAGTGTTGTGGATAGCAGTTACGTTTCAGGGTGTCATGTAAGAACGAAATTTCAGAGTGTATATTAAGATATGTGGAGCACAGGTTGTAAGCTCTGTTTAGTAAGCATGTAACAAGGTTTCGTTTATACGTAAACGGGATAAATCTATTAAAGTGTGTAAGGAGACCAGTGGACGTTTTTTTTTCGGTAAAAAAGATTTGTTTCTGCTATGACTAGTTTGAAATTGAAGTTCTTATTCTTAATCAGTACCTGAAGTAATCTTAATCTGTTTTCCATTCTGGGTAATTTTTGCCTGATTTCTTGTGATTAAAAAGAAAAGCAAAAAATAATATTACAGAATTGTTTTGTAAATAATGTATATGTTCAAAAACATAAAATGTTTAGAAATGTCTATTAAGTTTTACAAAAACACTAGGAAGTAGTACTTTGTTTTTAAAATCAAGACCAGTTCCAAAAAAAAAGTATTTTAAAGTGCATCATCAGAAAATATTTTATCAGTAGCAAGAAAAAAAGTAATGGGTCTGTAACTTTCTAAAAATAAAGCAACAGTTAGCACTTTTTTGTTATCCATTATGACATATTCTAAAGTATGATGTATTGTTATATGCAAAACAAGGTTTCCTGAGTATTACATCCATAATGTTTCATACAAATGTTTTCTTCTTAATATTACATCCATCTAATAACAAAAAGCTGGGACTTCTTTACAGCACAGGGACGTTCTAATTAAACCCATCTAAATAAGTTACCAATAGTTTGTTAAGTAATGAAACTTCTCTAAACATGATCACTGGATTTTGTTTTAGCTTTAATTTTAGAATAAGATAGATAAAAACCAGCTAAAATCTCTTGGTGGGTGTACGTTTATTCAACATTCTGTTTTATTATTTATGGGAAAAAGAAAAGTTACGACTACAACCACAAGTTCCTGAAGTTAATCGAAGTGATTACTTTTGTTGCTTGCATATGGGTACAATGAATTTTTTCTTTCATTTGTTCATTATTCATTGATTAATTTTCTAAAACTGAATATTACTTCTTTCATGGAGATAAAATATAAATACTGTATTTTTGACATTGATACTGCTAGTTATTTAAATATTTGGTTTTTGTTAGTAGAGATAGTAGTTCTTTTGTGTTTGTATATATAAAAGAAAAATTGCTTCACGTTTGAGCTTTAAAAGTGAAAGTTTGCAGATTCTTTTATTGCTATTAGTATCTACATGTTACATTTGTTCATTTTCCACACTGAAATGACCTTTGTCAGATGCATCACTTTAAACTGTCACAAATTATTCAATATTCAGTTTTTCTCACAGTTTATATTATATTTTAATGTCAATTTCAGTGTCAAACTCTGAACTTCAAGAGGGAGATATTCGATTATTTCGTGAAGAATGGCTTGAAGTAGAATTACTACCAGTTTCTGAGTCGCCACAACAAATAATTACTCTTCCATGGACAGAAAGAGAACAGCCAACCGATGAATGGCACATAACTCAACATGTAGAGAAAAGTGAGTTTCTAAATCATGCTCACAATATATTGTTACTATCTAGCATCTTTATTCTTATTGTTATAATAATTATTTGTTTTCTGGCACATATTTTGGATAGTTCAGCCCAGAAAAAACTGAATAAATAAATGGAAAAGAGATTTTGTATGTATACTAATATGGCATCTGAAATAGATTTGGAAGTTTCAGCACACAAACGATTGACACCCTGGCTAGTTAAAGAACAAGATAGCCAGAAGAAAAGATCTTGATCTTAGCTAGCAAAAGTTCATATTGAAAGTGTAAGATCAGATAAATTCTAAATGGTTGAAAGTTCAGCCATGTGTATTGCTTGAAATAACATTATATATACCCATTTACAACCATTATTCTTTTCTCAAACTACTTTTATTTAGAGTATTTTATGGAATACGTTGGTCAAGTGACATTTTTACAGCTTTGCATGTACTTTCACCCTATTCACCTATAGAAAATGTATCTCTAATGCCTGTGAACTTCTTGGTCCTCAAGCCTCATTGGATCTCAGCTTGACCACTAAATTATAACAGTGCTGTCCCCTATTGTCATCCACATGACAGTGACCAACACAGCATACCTTTTGACCTTTTATTGTTTGGATCTCTTGGTCGCAATGCAGCCTTGTTCCAGGTTTGTTTGCTGCCCACTTATTTGAGTGATTTATGTATGGCCCCTTTTCTTCGGCAGTATTTTTTCAACCATGTACCTGAGACTTTAGAATCACACATGGAGTCTGTGCATCATCACTCTACCCTTTTCTCTTTGGTAGCTCATTTGTTGCAGTCAGAACCACGACAAGCCCCCTATTCCTGTTTCCCTTCCTAGTCCTTCTCAGCCCTTATCTATTCCTCCCTCCAGGAGTTCCTTGTCTTGTCGTTTTATTCTACAGAGAATGGCATGGCATCAACAGTACCGGGGACAACCCAGTGGGTTCTGGTCTGTGCAGTTGTGCAAACTTGTTTCCCTTTGGCATTCTTTCATCACAGATCAGTGGGTTATTCAGGTTTTGTCAGAGGGACTTGTCCTCCAATTTCTCTCCCCCCACCCTCCTTTGTCTTGGGTACCCATTTCATTTCCTATGCCTCATGATCCTACCACTTGCTAGCATCTGTCAGAGGCTGTACAAGACCTTTTGTCTCAACAGACCATCAAACCTGTTCATCATCTTTCTCCAGGCTTTTATTTCAGGTTGTTTGTTGTCCCCAAGAAAACCGGAGACTGGCAGCCTGTAATAGATTTGTCCCACCTCAATAAATTTCTCAGTCTACCCTGTTTTACCATGGAATCATTTCTCACCCTTAGGTGGGCTTTTTCTCCGAGTTTGTGAATGACCAAGATAGACATTGTGAATGCTTCCTTGCATTTCCCAATATCTCATCAGTCTGGGCCATATCTTTGGGTTTATCAGTTTTGTGCACTGCCCTTTGGGCATGCTTTGGCCCCGTATGTTATTTGTCATGTGGTCAGAGCATTTGCTTGTCACCTACATGCTCTCGGTTTGTGCTTTCATCATTATGTGGATGACTGGCTACTGTTAGCTTGTTTCGAACAGGAGTCTGCCTGTCACACTCATTAGCTGCTTTTGGAAATGGCTCGAGTGAGTTGGTTAATCAAATTGGAGAAGCCATTCCTTCAACCCTCCCTATATCTTGTCCATATGGGTGTGTTTTTTCAACACCCATCTCAATTGGGCCCAATCTTCTCCTCTTCAAATTTGTTCTATGGAGCTTTCAGTTCTCCACGCTCTTAGTGCTCCCTCTATTACAGCTTGCAAGGTTCTATCGCTTTTGGGGATGTGATTTTCCATGGCAGCCCTTATCCCCCTTAGATCATGCTCATATGTGGGCTCTTCACGACCAGAGGAATCTTGCATGGGATCCTTTACAGGCTCTTATTACCCTTCCTCCTACCCTAGTCAGTGATCTGCAATAGTGGTTGTACAATACTCACACTTCCTCTTCCTCATTCAGATTTACACATTTTCACAGATGCATCCCTTCAGGAATGTGGGGGGTGGGTGGGGGGCATGGGTCGATCAACAGGTAGTTTCAGGGTATTGGTCTATGGCCGAGAAGTCTTATCATATCAACATCCTGGAGCTTCTTGCTTTGGTTCATTTTCTCCATCTGGCCAGAAATCGTCTGGTAATGATCCATTCCAACAATTCTACAGTGGATCTTCTTTTTTGGGCCCACACGCAAGATATTCATATCATTGCGTGTCATGTTCTGGGTGCTTTCAGTCTTGTTGTGGATCAGCTTTCCCATCCAGACAAAATCTATCTGACAGAGTGGTCTCTCAATCCTCTTGTTTTCCAGTGGCTCTGACTTCAGTGGGGTACTCCTCACATAGATGCTTTTGCCACATCCGTCAACCTCAAATTACCTCTGTTTTGTTCTCCAGTCCCTCATCCTCTTGCTCTTGTCAGTGCTTTCAGCCAGGATTGGACCAACAAATACCCATATGTTAATCCTCCCAATCGACTTCTTCACCAGGTGATTTCGATCATCCATACCGCTCCATGTCAAGTCCTTCTTATTGCTCTTTACTGGCAGGCTCAGACATGGTTTCCACAGCTTCTCCAGCTCCAACTTACCCCTCCGTTACCTCTTCCTCTGTCTCCCTCTCTTATTCATCATCCTCAGTTACCAGCTCTTGATTTCTTTTCATTGTGTTCCTTCATAGAGTACTAGTACACTCTCTGAGATATGTTTGCGTGCCCTCCCCCTATACTGTGTGTATGCTGTTTTATAGAAAATTTAAGTTTTTTTTTGTGGCGCCATCTATGACTGTAGTTAACTTGTGCCAAAGATAATAAATGCTCAATAACAGCAATAATGGGGGTAGAAGGAGTTCAAGTGCCCCTTGTTCCAAACTATCATCCCACAAAGTTTGTTTGAAATTGGCTAAGCGGCCTTGGAGTAGTTAGATAACAGACAAACAGACAGACACACAGATGTTTGTGCTTTATATAAAAATAATTTCACCCACTCATAAATATTTTTTATTCAACCCTATTGATATATTTTGCACTATTCTTACTAAAAACAACAGACAAAACTGTGTTTTTCGTGGAGGTAATCCATGTTACTCCTATCTTCCATGTAAAATGCACTACTTTCTGAATATTTCATGACTAAAATTAAAAATTTTTCTTACTAGTATTAATGAAAAATAACAGGTGCACTTTATCTTAACAGTACCTTATAGGTCAGTAATCATGTCACAAGGCCTTAACATCTAGATTAAAATTTTTTGTTTCCATTCTAATGTTGTGTTCTTTGTGTAATTGGTCCATTTGCATTATACAACACTTTTGAATGACTTCATGTTATGTACATACGTGTGTAAGACCACACACACATTTATTTATACATATATAAGGTCATATAAATGTATCTTCTTCACACATTTTAACATATACTAATAGCAAATTAAACTAAGTCTTTACAGCTAAAGTTTGTTTGTGGTGTTATGACATGTATCAGTGTATATATTCAGACAAAACCCAACTACCTCACTGCATACAGCTAAAATTTGTTTGTGGTGTTATTACATGTATCAGTATATATATTCAGACAAAACCCAACTACCTCACTGCATGTGGTGAAGTTACATGCCTTGAAGGTTTACCAGTAAAGATCTAATGAGGATCAAGTGTTATGCTGTATAGAGGTTTTTCATTCAGCTAGATCAGGTTAGTGATGATTTTTGTGAAACATCAAATGACATTTTGCCACTGAAAATCACACGGTATCTCGGAAAGCAAGAGCTCAAATCCCCTTTTATCTGAGTTTTTAAATTTCTAGCTATAATCTTCAGTTTGGGCAAACTTTGATGTACTAGGCATTACATCTATTTGTACTAGCCATTCCAGCTTCATGATGATTGAGTGGCAATCATTCTGTGTAGTGTACATTTTTACATTACAATACCACCAGCTAGCTAAGAAAGAAAGGGCCACAATACCATTAAGAAAGAAAGGGCCACAATACCATTTCAGATGAATTTTTGAGTTCCGAGCTATCATTTCCAATCGTACAAACTTGTAATGCACTAGGCAACGGCCATTCTAGCTTTGTGATGATCGAGTGGTAATCGAATATTGTAGTGCATACATTGTACTTACAATATCACCTGATAGCTCAGAAAGCAAGAATCACTACTTCCTTTAAATTACTGGTTTCTTGACCAAATGACTGTTCTAGCTTCATGATGATCAAATGTTAATCAGAAGAGTTAGTGCATACAGTGTACCTTGGAATGCTATGCAATAGATTGGAAAGCAAGGAATGTCATTTCCTTTCAGTTAATAATTTTCAACAACATGGCCATCGTAGCTGCAGTATGATTGGTTTAATCCAAGTTATATCTGTTAAGATGCTGGTGGCTGTTGAGCTGTCTCTTACATGTAAATCCAGCACTTTCTAGACAAGTACTCTCAGCTCTTTAGTCATTATCCAAATGCTTGATCAAGTCAAGCACTGAACCATATAAATTCACTTATGTTATTGATCATCATTTAAGGTATCATCAATGTATTGGATGCTTCAATCACAAGTAGTATTTCGTGATGCTGCTGTCATTGGTACATAACTTCAGTGATTTGTTGAGATTGTGAATGGAATATGAATAGTTACAAAATTGTTTCAATAATTACAGAATTGAGGTAAAAACAAAGACAGTTGTATGTTTCACAAATACTTCATTTATCAACAACCATAATTTTGTCTGTAAAGGTATCATCAGATATAGACTGGAATGGTTTGTAAGTAGGTTTAACAAAATAACTAGAAGTAACCTTGACATTCACCTTGAGACAAGTGGGGAGGAGCTTAAGTTATTTTGGTCATTTAGAATTTTTTCTGGATTTGTTTTCAGGCTTCTGTTTATTTCTAAATTTCCAGGCTATTTAGTTTTTACCTTTTTCACAGATATGTAAAATTTTGTAGTTTTTTTCTCGATCAAATTGGTGTTTAGTTTCAATAAGATGGGATGCAAAGGTTGAATCTATTTTCCTTAATTTCCATCTAGAATGTTCTTCAGTTCTTGTTTCTATGGAACATCCTGTTTGACCTATGTATACACTATTTCAGTTTTGACATGTTAATTGGTAAACACCACTGTTGCTGTACTTTTTGATTTTGTCTTTGTTGTCGCAAATTCACAGAGACTCGGTGCATCATTATTCAATTTACATTCTTGATGTAGCACTAAGATTGCTTGTACTATGAATGACATGGTTTTCCATCTTTGTGTAATCTAATTATGGTTATATTGCACTCTCGCAGACTTGTTTAAAAAGTACTCATAAGAATTGTCCTCAAACATTTTTCAGATTTCACTCTGAATTGTCTTTAAAATTTTCAACATTTTTAAACTAAAATTCCATTGTTCTAATAACACAACCTATGAATCAGACTTGACCTTCTAAAAATATGATGCAATCTTGAAATCTTTAAACTCAAAGTGTCCAGTGAACATGCTTCCTAGTGATGACCCAGTTAAGACTAGTCAAGGATATGTGTTTCCCTTCTGTTTGTTTTGAACAAACCTGTACATTGATTACTAATTCAAGAGCAATTAAAAATGCAATACACTATTAATTTATTTCAGAAAATTAGTAGAGCATGAAAAACAGCAGATTAGGTCAAACACAAAGTCAAAAGTTTTGAAATGAAACTTAAAATCAAAGATAAATATATAGTCATGATTTCATCATGTACAGTTTCTGACT
Organism: Limulus polyphemus; assembly: GCF_000517525.1. NCBI lineage: Eukaryota > Metazoa > Arthropoda > Merostomata > Xiphosura > Limulidae > Limulus > Limulus polyphemus. The sequence goes on from NW_013667704.1 coordinate 130,332, forward strand.
TGACATTACAATTCTCAAGATGTTTAATATATCCTGGTTTTTTTGGATTGAGAATTTTTCATAATTACTTTAACAAACAAGTGTATTGAAAAACAACAGTATTAAATGTTATAATTTAGAAATGAGTAATGCTCCAAATCAACTATAATAAAAGTGTCAAATCTAAATGGGTTCATAGTGTGAAAGTATCTTATTTTTGATTTTTAAATTATTTAGAAATTGAGTTTAAGGCCACAAACATTGACATTGATGTTGGTAAGAAAAGTGGTCGAGAAGAATGGGGACACTTACATTATCATTCTATCTTCTGTCCATCTGAGGCCTTTGAAATCCTTGTCGAGTGGTTGGTTGCAACAGGCAGCATATTAGCAGATCTGGTGAGTTAGATAGCATTCATCTGATATTTGTTTTTTGGCATATACAGTGGAAGGTCTTACTCTAGTTTTCTTTTTAGAATTTTAAGTCATGATATGTTTTAAGAATTATAGAGTGATTTTTAAAATGCTGTTAAGTGCTCAAAAATTCAAACCTTACAGTTATATTTTTAATAACTAAACCAGAATTTTCACGCCAAGATCTATAGCAGCACATTCATATCTGCATCTTGTCTATCCATCTATACAGCCATTGTTAATCTTATTATGTGATAAACTTACTCAATAATAATCACACAGAATTGCATAAATTATTTTTATTTCTTGTGTGTTTTTAATGTAACATAGGGTGTTTAAAGTTTTCTTGGTTATATCAGTATATAGTTTTTCATTATCCATTTTTGTAATTTTTCCACATTCATATATGGAGGTTTTCAAGAGATGTGTACATAATTTTCTTTTCTCTTTTATCCTTTTCTTTAGTTAAGTTGGAATTATTAACAAGGTTGTTGCTTATTTCTGTTATGTTTTCCAAGAGCAAAAGAGGTTTTTTGTGAAACTTTATACACAAATTTCCATCCAATTAACTTTTATGTAATATAAATTGATTTATTGCAGTACACTAAAGCTTTCTGTGAGAAATTATTGACATTTCCTAAATACTCATGAATGCTGTGAGGCTTCTACATAAATGGTTGAGTATGTTATATTAAAGCAGTTTTGAATATGCAAATTAGCAACTCATGTGACAGCCATAGCCTTAGCTACCTATTAACATTTTGGCAATTTTGGGAAGGTATATAACAGCTCATTCAGACTATAAAAATGTGTTTAGATTTGGTATTTAGTGTTTCCAAACTGGGTATATCCATTGTACTTAAAGGAACATGTATCAACTAGGGTCACCAGGATCATTCAGAAAAAACCTAAAACAAACCATCTTTTTAAGAGATGAGAATCCAGTAATACAAATGTTAATGGCAAAAACTATCCATGTGTCTCAGGCAACATTACACAACAAAATCAAGAAGATCATCTCCAAAAAGTGACAAGTCATATGTAAATGAGTTGCTTCCACAAAATATCTGTTCAACCATTGCATACCTTATGCAGTTGGAAAATTAAATGGATATTCATGCTAATCAATATGAAGACAAACAGGTAAAGTTATCAGATGCAGCCTTTATGGAATTGTATGAACAAACTGTTGAAATGGAGTCTGTGTTTTGGATGTTATACAAATGAATATTGTAAGCCTAACTGTGAAAGGCCAAAAATCGAACCACTTCCAGCAAACTTCTAGCAGCCACTACGACAGTGAAGATTAATTCAGGCAAGTTGATTTAATTAATCAATATCTATGGCTTACATTACGTGAAAGTCAACAGAAGCTGGTTTGCTTCTGCTGCTTTTATTATGAAAGGAAAATAACTGATGTACTTTTAACACAAAGGCAAGTGCTTAATTTTCAAGAGTAGGTTTCTGTGAATGGAAGAAGATGTTATATTTATTTACTAAGCAGAAATCTAGTCATGCTCATTCCAAAAGCCTGCATGAAATTTGAAAACTTAGTAAATGTTGTTTCAATGCTATATAAAGTTCATAAAGAACAGAAACAGCTAAGACAACAAATGTTATTAAAGCACCTATCTTCATTAGAATATCTTCTGCATCAAGGGTAGGCTTTCAGGGGTTATAATGATAGAAATTAGATATAGTTGTTAAATTTATGCTCTTAAGATGATCATGAATTGCAGATGTATTTATCAAAGAGTAAATATCTTTCTTCAGATATTTTTAATGAACATATGAAATTGATGGTTGATCCTTACTTTGTGGCCTTCTTTCAGAGAATAGATCAGTTCTGTGGTCTGACATTAAGTGCAATGAACAAATGTCTGTAATCATCAGAGTGAAAGTGCTTCCTATGCTACTGCCTCTTTCTGGCATGGAAATCACAATTTTCAGTATAATGTGGTTGCAAATATTATCTCAAACATAATAGAAGTAGAGTGTCAAAATTTCCAAAGATAGCAATTCTTTAATCTACATACCTGTAATATAAATTATGCTTAAGAGTAACAGCTGAGGAAATTAATTATTATGGAATATGAATTTCAATATCAAGAACATTACATTCATAAGGATGCCCTATCTAGCTTTTCGTTGAGATCTGCATCTTCTCACTGATTATTTTGTTATTACACAAACTCACTTTCTAGATTATGGTATCATTAAGAAAACACTTTATACTTTAGTTTTCCATTGTACTAGTTTTCTTTATTGTATTTAATATTCAGATCCATCTGTGCATTTGTTATGTGTCACTGATGCAGTGATCTAGCTGTCTAACCCAAACTAAATTATGCCACTGGAGAGATCATTTTTTGCTAATTGGATTCTAATGGTTTTAGTTCTGCTTAATTTGATGACATTAGATGATTTTACCATGCTTGTTTTGTCTACTAGTAATGAATCCAACAATATTAAACTTCTACCTTTGTAAAGATTGTATAGATGTGCATATTCCCAGTCTCCCATTATTTTTGTTGTACTTATGCCTTTTTTTTAATATTTCTCCATAGTTTTTACTGCTTGAAATATGGCTGCTGTTCCATTTTCTATCCTTTTTATCTATTAGCTTTTTTGTTTTTTTCTAGAGAAAATGCATTAACTTTTGATGAGGAAAATGTTAAAAGCTTAAACTGTCCTTTGTTTTGATTGTTTCTTTTGGTTAGACCATTTTTGTGAATACCATAAGCAAATGTATATAGGATACTGGAGATAGTATAGTGAAAGCAAGACTTAATCCTTTGTCATTAGATGATGAAATTTGTGATACTTTCTTTTTTCTTTACTATGTTTCAACTATAAAATTTTTCAGCTGTGTTATTGTTCTTTCCTTATAGTACTGTCCTGACCTGTCACCAGCTTACTTCCTCAATACTGCAGCCCTTTAGTAGAATAGTTTTCAAACATAGTAGTTTTATCCCTGTCTCTCTAAATTTCATTTATTAATTGTTAGATTATTTATAATGTCTTTAAAATTTCTGTCTCTGTACAATTTTGTTATTAGTTCTTAGACTATCTTATGATGTCTTCAATACTTCATTTCCCTATTCCTTTATGTTATTAACTCTTAAACTATTTTATGATGTCTTTAATACTTCTTTTCTCTGTACTTTTCTGAAGACCTACAAATTTAAAACATCTAACTGAAGCACGTTATCTCATTCATATATTTCCCCGAAGTTCTTTGCAAAATGGTAAAAAGAATGATCAGATTTTCACTTCTGTCATCATATTCACATTGTTCGTAAATTCCAGTTGTCATTTGTATCACCTCTATTAGTTAATGCAAATAAGACAGTGTTTGAGAATAGTTTATACATTTGTTTTTATCTATTTGTGTTATGTTTCCCTAAGAAATTTTATAATTCTTCCGAGTCTTGGGTAAAATTTTGTGTATGTTGGTTTGTTCATCGGTGTTTCCAACAACATTTTTCAATACACAGGATATCTGTAATGATGAGGTACAGGGATAGGCAAGAGAAACATTGTCTTATAGGTAACATCTTGTTTCAGTCATTTCTAGATGACTTTTTATGTACATCCTTTTTATTCAATTCCCTTTACTACTTTCTTTATTGCTAATGGCCTCATTCGGACACATAAGCACAAATTAAAGTTTGAGTGATTGTAAAACATCATTTATTAGTAACTGAATTTTGTAATTTAAAGATACAGGAGTGCTGTTTAAAATCTAGGTTTGAAAAATAAAAATAGAACTTCCATTTACATCTACTATTTTAAACATACTAACATCATTCAAATTGTCAAACTATTATAAAAGTTGTGCATGCCACTTTATCATTAATATTGAGGAGCATATTGATTTATTCAAACTGATGGTCAACTGCAACATGTGTTTATAATGGTATAGTTATTAAGGATATTTGAATACTGGATGTTAGTATTAAAATATAATATGGTGCATACATTATTAATAATAATCACAAACATTATCATTTTTTATATTTTGAAACAGCCCTCTGAAAGCACTAGATTAGTCCATTTGTACATAATTTTTACAACTCACACTCCCATTGAGCAAGAAAAAAGCCAGTTTAGAAGAGCTAGAGCTGCAACTGCATTTCTGTTTGTATTCCACTTAGTTAGATGGCCTAGAATGGTTGCATTTTAATTTTTTGAACTGTTCAAAATCATCAAATTAAGTAATAGTTTATGAAGCATTATAAGTGGATATAAGCCTGTGATATTTCATTGCTTTCTATGCTCTCTCCATGAATGTTTTGTTCTCTTGGGAAAAAAAAAAGAGTAACATATGCCAATGGAAGGCTTAACAACTATACATTTGTTAATATATCATCTGCACATATAGTGGCATTAGATTTTCTGAACCCTTTAGTTTATTGACATTTATGGAACCCTAACCTTAAGTCATTTCACGACTTAGACTATGAAGACCTTGAATTCTGGTTCATGATTACTTGTAGATTGATCATTTCTTCCTCTTACATAGTGCTTAGAGAGACTGATGTATTTAGATATTTTCTATACCATTATAACCAGAAGTAGTAGGTTAGAATGTTTGGTGGATGTTCAGAAATTGGTTTTAGTTCCAAGTTTTTGGTATGAAGCCTAACTTAAGAAGTAAAGAATTCTCAAGACTTGGGTGTCTTGAAACATTGAAATTTCATTTGTAAGATGGTAATTTAAGACAAATTTTAATTTTCATAAAATAATGACCATAGATTAAAAAGAAAATTAGTTATACCGATTATTTTAATCATTTAAAACATTGACCTAATCATATCCTCAAGTGTTTAAGAAATTGTCTCAAGTTTACTCATACATAATTTGAAGTTTCTTAAGAAACAATCTGACATTACCAGTTTTTGATTCTCTGTATGCATTTATCATATTTCATTTTTGCTGTATAATAGTGAATTAAATTATTTTGTTGAGTTATAAAAATCAAATATTTGTACCATATAGATACTAAGTGAAATGTATTGTGAGTCTTCAGATATATTTACTAGAGGATCATTGTCCATAATAATTTAGTAAAAGTGAAGATTTTGGATGCTTTGAACTGTTGCTTTTATTGATTTTTTGAATAAAATTTTTAATACTTGTAATTTTTAGGTACAAGGATGGGCAAGAAAAGCAGTATCTTATGGGTATCATCTTGTTCCCGTTCCAAGTGATCCATTTGCCTTACCATTTTCCTCAAACTCTGATCCTTTACGAGGACCCATCTTCATTCCTTTTAATCTTGATTGCCTCCCTGATACTGATTCGCAGTTATTAGGAGGTTGGTATTTTGTTGGGTTTATTTTTTTATCCCTGTTACATTACACAGTTTTTTTATTCTACATTGATATGTTGTTAAACTGGACCTCTCTTGTCCTACCATCTTATGCAGTATGATAATGTAAAGTTTATAAGATGCTTCACCTCCTATATGTTTCTTCTACTCAACCATCAATTCTATGAGATTAGTATCTATAAATTATTTTTATGTTGATTCATATACATCAGATTTTCAATTTTTTTGTTTCCAGGTTTTGGTTTGCAAGCTATTTTTATTTTGCAGTCTTTGCACAGAATTTAAGTTCAGAGTATTAATTTTTAAAGAAGGTTTTTTTTTAAATTCTGGTTGGGTTGTTCCCTGTTGTGTATTTCATTACTTGTCAAATTTCTATCCACTGGAGCTGAGGTTGTCTTGAAAAAGAAGCATAACCAACAAAACATCCAATATCTGAATTAAGCAAAGTAGTATCTCATTGCATTATGGTAATATATATATAGAAATGCTAAAGGTAGGAGCTTTGAATGAGCGATAGAAATCAATGTTAAAATATAAAATTTAGAATAGCAGCATGTACCACAACTTAACATATGTAAAACGCATTTAAAGAATATAATGTCACTTTTATCTGTTTCCAAAATTTACAAACAGCTGATGGGGAAAAAAAAAGTTTTAAACCTATGATTCTCAACCTGAGGAGCTCATGAGCATTTTAAAGGGGATCTGTAATGATAAAGGTTAAGTTTCTATATTACAGTTTAGAAAAAAAAACTGTTATAAGAACTTATGAGTGAAAGTAAAGAAAAATAAAATAATATGTCAACCACACTATCATGGGCATCCGCAAAAATTTTTCCAGGAGATGATGGACCTGCCTTCAAAGTTTTATCGTTACAGTCAAGTGAATAGGCAAGCTCCCACAGTCAGATTTGATGGGTTTAATACTTATGAGACTAATTTAAGCCATGCTGCAGAGTTGCAGCTATATATATACTCCATAATAGTAAATTTTGGTTGACCCCAACAACACTGTCTCATGGGATATCTGAAGACTGCATCATTCTCTTGCAACAGGCTCACCCCAATCACACTGTGTCAGGGCTCAGAGGACATCAGCAAGACCATGTCATCAGTCTCTTTGATGACCTGAGTTAGAACTGACATGTCCAATATCCAAGAAGCTACCTTGGTAGTGATGTTTTTCAATATTTAGATACAGGGTAGGTGTCTAGAGGTTTTTAACTAAAGCTGTTGACAAACCTGGTGACTTTTGTTAGAATTGAAAATTAAGTGTAATAAGTAGTATGAAATTGTGAAGTGGATAAAAACTTGTAAATAAATAAAGAAAGAATTATGTTTCTCACCTCCACCTCCCAAGGATGCCCATGAACACTATTATCTGCAATATTCAGTATGTTTAATTAATAGAAATAATGGTTTATTAGTAAAATTT
>NW_013667704.1:137514-163309 GCF_000517525.1 Limulus polyphemus
GACCTGCCTTCAAAGTTTATCGTTACAGTCAAGTGAATAGGCAAGCTCCCCACAGTCAGATTTGATGGGGTTTAATACTTATGAGACTAATTTAAGCCATGCTGCAGAGTTGCAGCTATATATATACTCCATAATAGTAAATTTTGGTTGACCCCAACAACACTGTCTCATGGGATATCTGAAGACTGCATCATTCTCTTTGATAACCTGCTCGGGAGGTGGCAACAGGCTCACCCCAATCACACTGTGTCAGGGCTCAGAGGACATCAGCAAGACCATGTCATCAGTCTCTTTGATGACCTGAGTTAGAACTGACATGTCCAATATCCAAGAAGCTACCTTGGTAGTGATGTTTTTCAATATTTAGATACAGGGTAGGTGTCTAGAGGTTTTTAACTAAAGCTGTTGACAAACCTGGTGACTTTTGTTAGAATTGAAAATTAAGTGTAATAAGTAGTATGAAATTGTGAAGTGGATAAAAAACTTGTAAATAAATAAAGAAAGAATTATGTTTCTCACCTCCACCTCCCAAGGATGCCCATGAACACTATTATCTGCAATATTCAGTATGTTTAATTAAATGAAAATAATGGTTTATTGAAAATTTCAATGTCTTAAATACATATTAAAGTTTGTGCTGCTTTTATAAACTGTAGAGTTTCAGCTTCCCTAGTTAAGTCTTAGGAGGGGAAAAATAAGTTGAGAATAACTTTTAGACTATAGGGGGCTTCTTTGATTAAAGTATTTCACATGATAAAATTGCTGCTCAAAATTTCCAGATGAGCAAAAGTAACTTTTAAAAATCATAATGTGTTAAAATAATGTAGCAAGTAGTCAGCTTTAAATTAGCCATGTTTAGATGCATATACCATATAGTAATAAAGTGTAAATACCTGAAAATACAAAATATTCTAGGACAATTTTGCCCCCTGGAGGCTCAGCAGGAAGTCAAAGGGCTTATGATGCTAAAAATGGGGTTTCAGTACTCACAATAGGCACAGCACAGATAACCCATTATGTAGTTTTGTGCTTAACAACAAATCAACCAACAAAAGTATATTGTTTAGTGCTATGAAGCTTTGATAAAATTGTCTTTTAGTTACCTAAGATTATATTTTATTAGTTTTATTGTATTTTATAGCTATATTTTTATAATAATAATAAACAAAATGATTTGTATTCTAAACCTGCACTGAAGTTACAATTAAAAGTTTTTACAGAAAAAAATATACATGATAGTGATTGGCTTACACTAATCATTGGAAAACCCAATTCTTCACAAAAGCAAGATGATTAGAGTCCATATTCACATGAAATCTTTAGTTCCTGTCGACAAGTATGCCATGTAATTTTAATTGATTTACTGTTATTGAAATTATGAAATATTAAAAATATATCCAAATTACTTATCAAGGATATTCTCATTAATTAATTTTATCTATAAAAAGTGTAAACTGAATTTATTGAAAAATATGATCAGATGTATTAATGGACATCATGTAGAGTTTATAGCTTTTCAAATACAGAAAAAGAAATTGTGGAATGTGTGGAATATAGAAAATAACCCACTGAATTTGTAAAATATTAAAAATAAAATGTTGAACTTTTTTTAAAGTTTATGATTTGCATTTAGAATTTAGGAGGAATAAAGTCAACATAAAACAATTTTGAAAAACTGGCCTATTATGCTGTGCATAAAATGATTTTTGGAAAATAGTTCAAAATGTTTTTCTACTCTTGTGTGATTAAACAGATAATACATGTAAAAATAATACTAGATGTACTTTTGCAGGGTCTCTGAAAATGTTCTATTTCAAGAGTAAATAAAACCAAAATTAAGAGTAACAAATATTTATATTTCTTGCTTTTGAATTTCATATGTCATGCTGTGTTGTAACCTACAGAGTGCCTAATTCTTCTCATGATTCATGCCAAGCACACATTTTATTGACATCACAACAGTAGAAATTGCAATGTTAAACATCCCTTATGTGACGTCATTTTAGTGCCTGTTGACTAACTGACAGACAACACACTACTGTCTAGTGGTGCAAGAGGTTAAAACAAGTGACCCCTCTAAACAGCTTTTATCTTTCTTTCAGGGAAATAACTTTTGCATATTTTTTTTTTGTTCAATAAAAATTGTGATTTGAAAACAAATAACAATTTAAGCAAATTATAATCTGAAGTGTGATCATAAGCTTATTAAAATTTAATACTATTTAGCCAAAAGAAATTAAATAATAATAGTTACTCTGTCACTCATTCTGAGAATGTAGTTTATTATATAGGTTACAAAAACTATAAGAGGCAAGTAATAGCCATGAATCCTCTGATTTTTCTAGATCTGCTTGTTATTATAAATTTAGCAGTATTGTTTTTGTGGGTAGTGTTTGTGCATTAATTTGGAAAATAAAATTTTTCTTTGTTGTAAAAACTTATAATTTGACACCCTTCCCTAAAACAAATGCTGAATTTTTAAAAGCCTATTGCTTCATAATCATTGAAGTAAGTTCAGTTTTAAGATTAAAGAAGTGTTTATACTGTGCTCTAATTTATTAAAGGATCTTGTTACAAACTCAGCAAAATGTGAAATGTTGACAACTTCTAGTAATTTTAGTGTTAGGATAAAAACTGGTTCTGGAATTAATAACTCATAAAATGGATGTCATGTAGGTGGAGCACTTGAATTGTTTCAAGAACACATTTTGAGACGATTTGGGTTTTTGATTCATCGTGACCCTGCAAGTCAAAACTATTATGTACACGTAAGCGGTAGTGCTTTTGTTATGATTCCTAATCAAATTCCATCAGTGTCTGGTTGTATTAACATTAAAAAACGAACACAGGTAAGCATTACTTATTTTTTTCTTTGATTTGTACTTTAGTTATAAAATTCTTTGAAGTTTATTTTGGGAGAATGATGTATAGGTGTTTTAATAAAAGCCATGTTTATTTTATGTCTAGTTCATAAAGTATTTTAAATTATGTGTATATTTTTGTATTAGTTATGAAATTGTATTCATTAAAGACATTTATCAGCTCTGAACTATTAGAGTAGTATTTGCATTTCCTTGTTAACTTAAAATACTTTTTTCAAACTACTTGTTACTTGAATGTATCTAAATGTTACTTGAAATTGTTTGTTATAAACTGTTATGAACTAATTTTATACCCTTTTTTATTTCACAATTTATCATACTTGCCATTAGTATGTTCATTTTAAAAAAATGTGTTAAAGAATTTTAAAGACTGATACAAAAAAATCTAAATGTTTTATTTGTTCTCTCCATAACTAGGTATTTCTTAAACTAACTATTATTATTTTTTAAAGAAATACCAACAACCCATTTGTAGCCCACATGAAGAATATATTACAAGGCACTTTAGTGGGAAGAAGAGTCGATCATATGATGCCATTTCTAGCCACGAGGCAAAGGTATTTATCATGTTTATTTTGTGCTTGACTAAAACCTAAAGACTACAAAAACGTTTTATTTTAGGTGTGTATGTATACATGCAAAAGTTTTATACTTCCCTCTAATATAAATTAAGCTTTTAACTGTTTATAAATTCCAGTTAAAGATATATAATTCATAAGTCCAACTACCTCGTTGTGTTTCTGAACTGTGTATTTTTCTTAAAAACGATAAATCCTTGTTTTACGAGTCTCATATAATTTCAAATTCATTTCATTAAACACTGACAAAACTTTTACAGTAGTATTCAGCATTCTATTTTAGGAGAAATGAATGTTGTTTTAGCAGTTGTGCTTTTTCAATAATATTATAACTTTGTATGTGTACTCCCCTTACGAACAACTTTTGATTGTGATAAAATAATAAAAACTTCCACATGAATTCATACTCTACCAAAAATGATCATACTCTGTAGTTAGTTACTATAAGATTGTGGTTGATCAAATATATATGACCATCTTTTGAAGTTAGTTGCTGAAAAGCATGGTTCATGGTTACACCATGATAGTTCAGTATACTTAATGTGACCACTTCTCTTAGTTCATTACTGAAATGTGATGTTCGTGATTCAGTATACCTAATGTCACCGCATAACTTAGTTAATCACTGAAAAGTAATGTGAATGTTTTTTTTTACTAAAATCTTTCAAGAAAGTGCAGTCAATCATATATTGTGCAAGTTTTCAAAAAACATCACTTATTTACAGATATAACTACAGCTTTACCTATAAAATGTTATATTTAAATTAAAACAAAAAGAGCATTATAAGAAGAAATGACTTTGCTAGGTACTAATTCATTAACTGAATTATACTTTTACTCAGAAGAACCTTATATGATTTAGTTTTCAAGTAATATGTTGTTGTTTTTGTTCCTTCTGTAAAAACTAAATATGGAATGATTCACAACTTAGGAAAATCCATTGTGCTTAAAGAAAATAACTGTTCATCACCTATCTTTTGTTTTATATATTTGCACAATCAAGCTAACAAATCAGTTTTTTTTATCTTTTTTTCTAATGAGGATCAGTGTTCCCAATTAAAGGAGAGGTTGATTTAAGGGCCCGATCTTAATATTTTTGAAAATAACAAAAAAAATCCCTATGGCATTTTTCTAAATTTGGATTTATGACATCATAAACTTGGCATATCGTTTTGTCAGAATCAGATATATGGCCTTTTTTTTTTATTAGTCTTTGATTCAAGGATGTCCTCATGCACTTGTTTGATAACTTTTAAATTAATACAGCTTCTATTTGTTTATTAATTTAATAAAATAATTTAGAGATTTTTTTTATTTCAAGATGGTAGAACTACAATAAGAATTGATATTCATGACTTTTTTTGTGTACATTTTACATCCTCTTGTATTTGATTTACACATTATTTTCTTATTGTAGATTGGATTTCTTTGGTCATACAATTACATGGTGACCAAACGTTGGAAGACACAAAACACTGGAGATGAGCACTTCATGAAAACACTTATGAATGATTTTCATGCATTTTGTAACAATGAGAATGGACGACTTCAAGACTGTTGGGAGAACTATTGGATGACAGGATGTCAACATGTGTTGGGTTTAGAATAAAGGAATGGGTATATCATTCTGGCAAGAAAATAAAGTAGGCAAACCATGAAGTTTTGGTTTATTTACTGTACAAATAATGAAACCAATTATGCTATTGTTTTCAGAGTTAAACCTTCATTTATAACTAATATTGAGGACAATTTAGAAGTATTTAACTGTCTTGGAAAGGGAAGAATTAAACACCAGAAATCACATGGTTTATTAAAGGCATTCAAGTGAAAATAGAGAGAAGACGATTGATTTAAGTGTGTAAAGATCAAATATCAAAAGATGCATGTAAATCTTAATATATTTTTGAATTAAATGAGTTATGATAGTTGGTTATTTAAATCAGTTTTTAGTTAGACAAGTAATAACGAACTGGATGAAACAAGTGAGATCGACAACTATAGTTTGTGGTTTATTAAAAGAACAATTTATAATTATTTATGCCTTGATAAAAGCCAGTGTTGTAAGATATCAGGCAGAAATTTTGATTATTTGTATTTGCATTTGTCCATAATAATGATTTCACAGAATGTGAAAATGATTTCTAAGGAATAAGCATGTTGGAAATAGTTTAATTATTCATAGATAATTACAAAATCAGACTTGCAAGACACTATATATTAAAGTATTTTGAAAAATTAACTTCAGTTTGTTTCCTCTCAAGCTCTTAAGAACTTATATTATTTTAAATTGTGTAAAACACGATCCTATAATTATTATACATGTTCATACACTGTTCGAAATGTAAGATTAATGCGACGGCCACGATCATGATACTCCTTTGGCACTCGGTGCTGTAAAAGAACATAAATAGAGTTATACCTAGAGTAGCACAGAGAGCCAAATTATAGCCCATGTAGTGATTTAGAACAACAGGATTCCACATTTTAATGATGTATTACATACAGGTTGAATTTATTTGATGTGAAAGTCTAACATTATGTCTTTCCCAACTTTATTTTTTTTTCTAACAAAATCTGGAGGCATTAGTTAGTTTTATAAAACATTACAAATAGTTAATTGTACAACTTAAATATGTTTTTTTTTACATGCACCACTGTCCCTTTTGTAACATCTTAGCCTAGTTTAATTCATTTGATAAAGATATTGTCTATTGTAAATTTTCCCCTTAAAAATGGTATAAAAGAAGCACATAAGTGAGTTTTTATTTAAGATGAATATCTGTAATTATATATGAAAAACGGCTTCCACTATAGGAGTATGTTATTGTTCTAATATAAAATTAATTGCTAAAATATATGAGATTTACATTTGTGATAACCCCTGGTTGTTATCTTTATTGACAAACATTCTCATTTGATATCTTTACCTTGAATAAAAAAAAATGGCCTGTGTTGGTGGCTATCTAGAACAGCCAGTAAGCTTTACTTTGATTAGTTATTGTATTTAGCCTATATTTGTATCAGTTTATGCTGCAATGGACAACATGCATATTAACCTTGCAGTACATAGATATAACTGTTAAATACTTATAATACTGACGGTAAAAAACAATGAGACCCATATACCTCACACCAATCACTCATATATTAAGGTATTAAAAATAGTGATTTTTACTGCACTGTGCAAGTAAAAACAATAACCTCTAGTCCAGAAATATCTTAAATAAATTTACAAGAACATTCTATACTAGATTTTTTCTTGCCACCTACTGGAAGAAAGAACTACGAGTTATGTACATCAAATGTTCTTAATGTAGTGTACTGACCAACCTTATACTCTTAAGCCCCCACGGATAGTGTACTTACCAACCAGTCCTGCTGAAGAACACCTTTCATGACAATCAAACTACCATTTTTCAAGTGTACTCTGTAATCTATATTTTCATTAACTGACGATTTCGTTCTTGCCTAAAAAACAAGGAATCAGAATTTTTACAATCTCAAATTATGAAATATAAATGCACAGGAGTATTTCTAATATGTAAATGGTTTAAGGCTAAAATGTGCTTTGTGACAAAATCTACATTTGTATAACAAAATGGAACTCAAATAGCTACATGCAACATTTCATATTTACTTTCTTTTTTCCAATTTCTAAAAGCGTGGAAAGATTCTCCTCTGCCAATAATAATACTTTATATAATCTAAGCATACTCAGAATGTTCTCTTCTTGACTGTGCTCAGGTAGCTAGAATCCCTACAATGAAAAGGAAGACCACACAAAAACACAAATTATAAAAGGCAAATGGTAAGTCTGGTGTAGAGAACAGAAATTAAAGCACGACAAAGAGAGGTGTCAGGTCACGTTTAAGATAGTTAAGTGACCACACACACACGATACACAATGTTAGAGACATGAAATCTATATCGATTATCTGATTAGTGATGCCTCATAATAATCCCAAGACAAATCAATCAGGTTGTTTAGAAACAGTAGATGAAAGAAAAAATCATAAGAGAATGCCCAATAAATTGTAAAACCCAGAACACCTGGGAAGATCCATTAGATTCCACAGCCTAGAGCTATAGCGAAATAAGTTAAAGATCTTTGGAAGCAATTTGGACATGTACAAGTTTGTTGGTAACTGTTTCTACTGCATAATAATAGAATTGCAGTGTGGCAATATACAATCTCAAATGTGGGATACACTAGAGTAAAAGAAAGTCCCACTAATTGAGTGTAGCTGATATTAGTACAAAGTAAATTAAAATATAGTAAAGTAGCAAACAATTCAAACAATGTATGAATGAAAAGATGGTAGGAAGTTTCAACACACTACCTCGACCTACAACCTTCAATAAAACATTGAACAGTTTACAAAATAACAATACAGATGTCTTGTGTAAAATGAACTGATTAAGAACTCACATCATAGATACACCAATATGAAGAAATTTTAAATATATTCATGCAAAGAAAAACAATGATTATTTCAAGCATTAAAGATCAGGTACAAAATAATCTTTTGCTCTTCATCACCACCCAAGCCTTGAGATAAAAGAAATGGACAGGGTATATAAACAACTCATCCCTAGAAGAAAGGGAAAATGCCAAAGATTCAATAGAATACAATAGAGAAGCCCTGTAATGCAACAACAATGTCTCAATCTGGAAGTTTCGTTACTGAGTTTATTTGCTTCAGACATAAAGTAGTAGTGGAGAAATAAATATTGTTTGAAAAAATGAAAAATCCATCAACTGTAATAAGAGAAAAGAATAGGTACAGAAATGTCTGCACCAATTGCAAAAACATCTTCCACTATCTATGAACATATAAAGCAGAGTTGTCCATCATCTGTCTGTCCATGTGGCCAAATCAATTTTGATGACATTTATTACAAGGTCTTAAGAGAAATCCCTCAATGATTTATTTAAAATGAATAAACAACCAGACAAATGGCCGAATGTTTGAGAGCCACAAATGAGGTAGAAAAGTATGTGAAGCAGACACCAAACGAAAGTATCTTAAATCTAATGCTATGCTCAGCCTGTGCATCAGACTAATGGTTAATTGCACTATGGCTCAATATAGTGAATGGAGGCAGCCTATTCTTCAATTTATAGCATTACCTTTTATGCCTGGCACTGTTAAGTAACTTTGCTAGTAACTGATAAATACAAATATAGGAAGGCTGAAATGTAGAAGCGAAATATGAGCAATGCCACCCACCTAGGAAATGCTGCCCATCAAACAAAGAACCTGATAATAATTAAACATAAGCTCATTGCGATAGGGGAGTAACCTAAACTTATGCAGTAGATAATTCCATGATGCAAGAGGATCCTTGGGAAATAAATGAGAAGTTGAAGGCAAAACACTGTTAGTTTGAAAAACACCATTTCAGTTTTTACTTCTTTAAAAGTCAGCATATCATCCTTATGGAAATTATACAAATAAACATTATTACTGCCTTACGGTGCACCCATTAATACTGTTCATCTTACCTGTGGCACATTGCTACCCAAATCTTTTTCTTGGAAGCTTAACACAGGATGGATGTCAAATACATTCTGAATAATATATTCTCTTAATTCCTCAAAATACGAGTCTCATTCATCCTATTTGATTCAGTGTTCTCTGAGAAACAAAAGGTCGAGGGTGTGTGCAAGGTCATACCACTTGCCTATGATGTCCTAGTTATCTATCTGGAATAGTAACATGCTGGTACTGCCTGACATCCAATGTGTGTTTGGGTGGTGCACATCCTCTGTTATATTTTGCAAAGAAGTCAAGCCAGCCTTCTGCCACCAATGAAAAATGAGCTAAAAACATGACATTTTATCAGACTACATTAAACCATCATTCCATGTTCATTTTAGTTTAGGATTCCTATGTGGGCTTTCTTGGGTAGTATTGGCAATTGTAAGAGTTCATTCACTTCACCACTGACATAAAATGTTGCATTATCTATTCAGTTCCTCTACACCATAAAACTTCACATGCCAATCTGAGTCATGCTTGGTAAGATGGAATAACTAAAACTTGCATGAAACCAAGAAATCTCTCACCCAAGATACCTGAGCTTAAATTTTTCACGAACTACTGCTAACTCAAACCATGACATCTCAACCAATTATTATAACAAAGAGAGAAGTTCAATGAAATCCAAATATGGCTTGGGAAATTATAGTAAGGGTGGGACTTAGAAATATAATGGTGGTACATAAGTTTTCCATTTACTGTAGGGTAAAAAGTAAATTCTAATAAGGTTATAAGATAGCTGGCTAAGTTAATTCTCTCCTACTTTCTTTTTTATTGTTTGTATAAATTGTATGGCATGAATGTTTCGGCCATGAAACTATTTTTACAAACTTTAATGTTAAGCAAACATTTTACATGTGCAGTATATAACAGAAACTATACTTATAGGGTATTTAATCCTTTCCGCACCAGGAATGGAAGTCAGTGACATCATTCGATTTTTTTTCTTCTCATAGAGGAAATACTTAACTAAGTTGCATGGATCTTAGAAGAAACTTAAAATGTAGTATCATGTTTCAACTTTAAATTTTCTAGCATTTGCTTACGTTGCGAAATTTCCAAAATTTTGTGGGAAAAACTGTTTTGGAATGACATTAAAGATACTTCCTTTCAATTCACAATTTCATTTTCTTTCTTGCTGATTAGAAAGTTCCATGTTATATACAGTAGACAACACTTCCAGCTATAGAACATAAACACAACAAATACTGACAAAGATCTGTTGGTGACCTATGACATGACCTGTCACATTGGTATAAAGATTAAGCTAAATATAATTTTTTTTCTATTTTTGGTTGGAATCACTTTATATGTAACAAACAAATATAGTTTATTTTCTATAAAAAAATAAATTATTTACTTATCCATGTTAAACCTCATAGTATTTAATAAATAAAGATTTTGGATTATACTGCCAAAGCTTACCACTCACTCTAAACCTAACTAGGCTTAACAGATGTCTTGACATAGAAAAATATTTACATAACTTTCCACAAGTATAATGTAACATGAAAAAAAGTGTACAATGTATAAAAAGATTCACAGGTCTGTGGGTTGTTCCTAAATCTTCCAAATTTCCCACTAAGTTCTGTTGTTGTTCTTTGTATTAGCTACATTTAATCACTTTCACATAAAATCATAGATGATTTCTCACACCAACTTTATTCACTCTGCACTAACATATGTGGTTTATAATTGCTCTATCCAATGTTATCTTTGCCTGTAACTATTCCAAAGCTGTCCTTCATTAATAGTTATTCAAAATCACATGCTGTGAGGTCGTAAAAGGATGGCAACAGACTTGGTTAATTGTATTCACAAGAGATGATAGTTTCTCAGCAAATATAAACCCATGCTTTGGGATGAGTAGAAAAATTCTACACAAATCTGTCTGTTGTTTACAGGTGATGCTCCTTAGAGATGTACAGAAATGTAAGTGTCAAAATGTTACATTTTTCTTTGCAAATGACACAAAATAAATGTTACATAATATCAACTCTAAAATATTTTTGGTATAAAATTGTTAAAATAGAATCAGAATTGTTATTTTTTCTAAACTTTTAAAAATTTGATATGCGGGTACGCATTCAACACCCAAAAAGTGCTCACTGGTCCACACAGGGTGAAAGTAATTCAGTTATTGCAAACTGTCTCAGTTCCATTAAACAGAATATCATAATACAACAATTATGCCATAAAATTTATAAAGCAATGTGAATTTTTTTGAATGCCCAATAGGATTATAACTATAAGTTATTAAAATTATCTAACATTACTGTAGGCTATGACATAGTCAAACAATAAAGCTAAGAAACTGCATGTATATGAAAAACTGATACACATAAATAAATACAAAAATCTATAATACATCACATGCAATTTAAGCTTTCTGTAATGTTTATATAGTCAAAATTTTGTATTCTGTTATCCTGCAACTTCAAAATTAACATACAAAACTAGATTCATGTTGTTTTCTTCTTTTTAAAACACATTTTAGCTATTATCAATTATTTAATGATTTTTATGCATTGGCGTTTTACTGTTGCTTAAAACATGTTTAAGTTGCACTAAGCATACTCACAATTCAAATGAATTGTGGAAAATAAAAATTCCTATTGTTACCTTACTATTATACTTTGGTGGTCTTTTTTTCAGTTCGAACTTCCTAGTTTCTCCAAGTGAAACTGACGCAATCACTGGATGCACTCCCATGGACAGTTCATCATCACTATGCCATGCAACACTATCTTTACCATTTCTATATAAATTTAAGAGAACAGAATTGAAACTGACTTTTTCTTTCTGAATTTCATTCAAATGCTGTTCAACTTTTAGCTGTATTTCTTTCAGATCATCGGGCCACTGTAAATAAAAAACAAGGTCAGTAATAAACAAAATTTGTATTAACATTACTTAGTATGGAATTTACTTTTCAAATATTGAAAACTTGTTTAGAAAATTATGATCTCAAGAATTTCTACAAACAATCCATCAAAAGACAATATTTACTTTTATAATATTGGTTGATATAAGGGATTTTTATGAATTTCTTTTAACTCCAAATATTTTGTATTTTGAATACTTTCAAGTGTAGAGAGTATTGAGTACGACAACAAAAAAGATATACCAACTTCTATAGCACCAGAGGTGTACAGGTACATGGACATCACCAAACTTATTAAGTTTTTATTATTATTAATCATTACATATGGTATTTATTTAGTTTTGTTAAGAAACATGCAAATTTTTATGTCAGACTGGAAATCTCAGTTCAAAATTACAAGCCTTCTAATATCAACTCTATAACCCACCAATACAACCTAAGCCAGATTAGTACAAATAACAGTTCTTATTCAGCTGAAAAAACAAATCATGTTTATTTTATAACTTACTAATACGTTGTAACTGTGGAAAAATTCAAAGACACAAATCAACAGGATTCCATTCTCCAAAATCTTCTACATATGTCAGTATAAATCAATTCTTAGTAAAATAATAATAGTAATAACTAATATATAATAGAAGGAACAGAAAAGAATGTTATGTCTTTAAACAATACAACATCATTATAAAATGAAGAAATTTTCAAACCATTAATCATATTAAGAAAATGATTCCAGATAACAAAAAACAAAGATCCCACTTACCAAAACACTAGAGGAATCAATAAACATGAAATCATGTAACTTTCAAAAAGAAGGAACAAGTGTTTTTTTTAAGCTAAATAGCCTATACGCAGGGGTTTGATTATGAGAACAATATTTATTACTAAGTTTTAAAAAGAATCCCATATGATTACTGAAATTTGTTCACAAGTATAGAAATGTTTAGAAAAGGGATCAATATGTTTTACTGAGAAACCATGCCCATAAATACTCACTTTATACAGTAATGCCAGTCTGTTTTCTTCACTCAATTGTGAATGATACAAAGTCATGAATGGACATCCAATTAATTAAAAGGATGATTAAATAACAGTTGTGCACATTATTGCCCATTACTTGAGTACCTGGTCCTAACAAGTGTAATAAAACAATTTAGTTTACATATGGTATTAATTTTATTTTGTGAATCTACTCTTAATACAAACTATGCAAGAGGATCCAGTCACAAAAAAAATTCACTGTTTAATGGGATAGTTGTATTGTATCGAGTTCTACCTTATGTAGTGAGACTGTTTTGTAACTGTCACACAGAGCCGAGATACTTGTGATCCAAATTTCTAATGTGTCAGCTACAGAGAGGTGAATTGTAAATGTAGCTTTGGCATTTTCAAACATTCATTTTTGACTTGGAAGAGCTAAGACGTGTCTGTGAACTTTCATCTTTCTTTCAGTATTAACTTAGTACCTGCTGATCATATGGATTTTATTTATAGTCCTTTTTCAACCAAAATATATCTATATGTTAGATTAATCTTAAGAATACCACCATGTTTGTTTAGAGCTGGTAGTGTTTTCAACACAATCACAACTGATAACACAGGGATAAGGATGTGAATGCTGAAACAAATATAGCAGTTTTAAGGCCACAACCCAGATAAACATTTTACGCCATATGTTACAAAACACATTGAAAAATATTAAGCACATCTAGAATAGAAGCTAATAACCCTTTAAACTTCAACATTAGATCATATTATGCAAATTTAGAATGGAAAATCATTGTTTTTTTCAAGGCCAATTCAAAACTTAAAAATGCTCCTATATTAGTAGTAATTTCTATATGATGTAGCCAGGCTTGAACCATGCTAGGGAGGAATTTCATCCTCAGTATCTTTCATAGTACATAACATCATAACCAGACACCCATTGTATTTTCTAAATCAGCCAATTATATATGGACCACATGTTCCTTCTTTGGATGTAGCAGTATTTTACTACCTCAGCATAAAATGCAGTACATTAAATCTGAAGTGTTTGTCTGAAACATAAGTCTAAATAAAGGACTTTTTGTGCTATGTCCATTTCAGGGTATTGACATCTGGATTTTAAGTTTTAAGAAACAAAGGCATCCTCAATAGCCACAGCACTTGAAATTCCTTTAGGCAGGATTAGGGTAAATTAATGTACGAGACCCTTTTTTTTCTTTTTATTAGCTATATTTTTGTGCACCAGCAATACCAAGCATGGGGTGCCCATATACCCAATTTGATTTTATCACTCATCAAGATCTCTATCAGCCTACCCTCAAATTGAAATTCATTTAGACAGGATTAGAGTAAATTAATCTGAGACCTTGGGCGTGGTTAAATACATTAATTGAAAGGGTTTAACCTCCTGAGTTCAAAACTGTAATTAGATCTCAAATTGGTCAAGAGATGACAGAGCCATGAGCTAAGACATTGTACTTGAAAAACATCTCTGGGCCATTCTATGCTGCTATGCCACGGCTAAAAAAAAGCTATTATAAGAATGAATTAACTAACACTTTTAAAGACATCTAATATCAGCTTCAGGGAGGATATTCATGTCTGCCTCACTCACCAAACACAATGGATTAAGAAAAAAAAATCCCTTGGTAAGAAACTTGAGTAACATTTCCCAAAACTTCATCCAGATACTCACACAGGGGTAAGCAGCAATGTACGCAAGCGCCAATTTTATAGTGCAACATATATCTAATTTTCATTAACAAGTTATGTAATAATTTAGCTGTATGCCAAATAAATGGCAATAACTTGTTAATATCTAATTATTTACTCAGATTCAAATACACCTGTAATGTTTATTATTCTTAGTCCTCTGAGGACCAGTCATTTGATAGACCCCCCCCCCTTCCTCCGTTTTGGTTACACAAACAAAATACATTAAACTGCATGAAACTTGACAAACACTTTTTAAAGAATATGTATATTTAGTACTTATATGACTTTTAGCTTCTTTTTATGCAAGTTCACTACTTTTTTCAAATAATTTCTATGGTCTGATTTCATTCCCTTAATACCATAAAAATTTAAGAAGATTTGTATATGATCATTTACCTACACAATGTTAAAAACTAACAAAATATGAAAGACACAAAAAATGGGGTTTGATTATTTATTACTGATTAAGTTATTGATTATGTCCAACCAATTTTAACTTGTTTATATTCATTAATTTATTTATCTCTGTGGTTTTCTTTTTTGCCCACTGAAGCAATTATTTAACCCAATAAGAAAGAATAAATAATTAGCTACAAAAATGGAAATTCAGGTTCAAACATTTTGTAAAAATTAACAACATAATTATAAATTGTTTTTGTATCATTTTCTACACTATTTTCTGGCTCAAAATTATTGAGATGGGTGACAATTACATTCTGTTAATGAAATTTTAAATATTGATGTGCAAATTTTGGCTCAGAGCTATGTATAGTCACTGCAGTCCCCAACGAGTTAAGAAAGAAAGATTGAAATAGGAAAAAAAAACTTCAAACCGTACTGCACCACTATAGAAGATGCACTATCAGTATGAAAACTATTACAAGATTGGCTTTGGTTTTGTTTTACATAGATCTGATCAAGTTTTTGTACATACGAAATTTAACAATTCAAGACAAGAGCCAATGCAACTAATTTACCATAAAATTAAATTAAGATTTTTCTACATATACCTTCTGATCTGCTTCCAATGTTACACCTGAATATGAATAAGGAAATGGACCATACCAGGCCACGAGCCTTGGTGTTGGGTATTTTTCTCCCATGATTTTAATATCTGTTTGCTTCCAAGGAATTCTTCTCTGTTCAATCAGCTTATCAAAATATCTATCAGCTTCTTCGGGTGTAAAAAAATCTGGCTGAAAATATACACTGTAAAATCAAAGATCAGCATTCAGTTCTTGGATCTTTCATCATAGTCATATTGAGGGTTGAAAATATTGGGTTTGAATAATTAATACTAGAAATATAAGAAGAAGCCCAGAAAACTATTAATAACTGTAATAACCACTTGAAATAAAAAGAAAATGCTAATTATTAATAAAGTAAGACTTATGTGCAAAATACTATATAAATACACCCATATAAAATCTGACACCTCAGACATCAAATAATGTATTATTGTAATTTTTAAGCTGGGGGTTATTTATCACAATTTGAACTGCAGTGTAATAATAAATTTCAAGTTAAAAAAACATGCGATATTATATCTCTGACAAAGAAAATCATGAAACAAACAACAAAATGTAAAATTTATTAAAAGCTCAATAAGATAACATTAAAACTTACACAATACTTTAAAAACTTTATTAAAGGTAATAGGCCCTATCTAACAACTACATGTTCGATGACGAGGAACCCACTTTGAGACTAATAATGGTTGGAGATGGCTTAAATGGGTAATGAAGAAAAACTTTAATATAAGTTTAACATAACAGCAAATGTACAACGTTTTCCTCATCATGCAGAGTGAGCACTGGGTAAAATAATTATGATAATGTCATATCATTACACACCTTACTTTATAGGTTGGTATCACCAACTGCAGAATATCAACACAAGCTTTCTTCACACAAGAGTCCTAAAGATTGAAATAAAACACTAACAAACTTAGAATATATGAAAAGAAAAAGAAAGCAGGTAAGAGAGTAGATATTTGAAAAAATTGGAACATTAAAGAACCAAAAAAATAGGATGCCTGAGAAAGCTTTCTAAAGGTCTTTTCTTTATTGTATTGTTACATTATGATTATACAAATGAGGAGAGTGGTGGTGTTCTCCATTTATATTGAAAATCATTAATCAGATGATGGTGATACTCTTATTAAAATAAATGTTTCAGAGGAATCTGCTTATTCCTCACTCATCTCATAAAGTAGGTTTCACTGAACTACAAAAACCTCTTTTCTCTACATGATTCATTATAAAAATAACTAGTAATTTAGCTCTTTGAGATCTTTTGGTTCATTTTGATGAATTTTTGAAAAGGTAACCAACGTTCTATTCAGACATGGATGGTGTTTCAGTAGCTGCCATAGGGAGAATTGGTTATATTCTCTCTCTCTGTGTATGTGGATAACCAATAAACCCAAGTTAATATTTTCTCTAAAAGTAAAATTGACAAAAAATTTTCATAATTTTAAAGAGCTTTGATAAGAATATTAAACTTGTGTATGAGGTCTGGGTGCTTCTAAAACACAGTATCAGATTTTTGGTTAGTCAACAGCAGGCTGTTATGTTTGGAAGATGGGGTTATACTCGTTAAAAATACTGAAGGTGACATTCTAGCATATTTATGGACCTATACAGCTATGGTTATTTTCCTTTTTTTATCTAAATTTAAGCTTAAATATTACTATGGGGCTGACAAGTTGCTATTTATATTTCCCACAGTTTTTAATGTGTTGTGAAACTAATGAAACTGCTGTTTTAAATAAATATATCAAGTGTTCAGCAGTCTGATATATGTTTATATGGTCAAATGACTTGGCCAGTAATCTGATATACAGTACACAGATCTCTTGTTAGAATTGCATAAATCAAGTAACAAAGACCTACCTAGAAGATCCACTCGTTCCACCAACTAATGAATGTTCTCCAGGATCCCTGGACATACAATTAAAGTACACGAATTACAAATGTAAATCAATATACGTCTATCTTAAAATTATTTCAAGAAAATTCTAATTAAAACTATTAATTACAAGAGATTTGATACAGGCAATGAGACAACTAGAAGCATATAGTTTTAGATGCTAGATTAAAATAACAGAACTACAGTTATGGCATCCAATTAAATGTTGTGGGCTTTATAGCATTTGAAACATTATCATTTACTTCTCACTTTCATCTTAAACTGGTGAGCTGTCTTGTGTATGACTGGCTCAAATAAACCTGAAACCAAAACTGTTTTGTGGCATTTTTCATATTCCATGCATAAGTTTCCAATACATTAGTCACACTATACTAACACAAGGGCCTAACTCTTGTTCCTGCATGTACAGATATTCAATATACAAGGTATTTTTGTGTTCATATGCACATTAGTAAATTATTTCACATCTATTTAACTTAATCTTTGGAAACCTTGCATATAATATTTCATTCACTAATGATTTTACTGAAACATTTATATTAGTATTTTTATGTGGATACATACTGTAGTTTTCAGATATGATCAGTTATTTACACAATTTCATCCATTAATTTGAATTATATCATATAGGAAGGGAGTTTTGGTTTCATTTACTGATAACATTTTAATTATCTAAGAATAAGCTTCTTGTCCAAAGTTTTTATAAAAATTGCCTAATTACCAAGTTGCTAACTGACATATTTCTCATAATTTAAAGGAAAAGAATGTAGTAGCTTTTATGCATTACTTGAAAAAAAAAGGACATTTAGTGTACTTTCTATTGATGAGTGCAACACTTACAGCAAGATAACTCATATGGAATAAAACTATTGTTAACTTTGGTGGTCTTACATGGGAATGGTGGGATCTTGCCTGCAGAAAGTTATCAATACACGAAGGAATGACACTGCTTTATTCATTCTATAATTTATCTTGTCATAAAAATAATTATGTTGTTACTTATGAGCCTACGGCTGAGTTATTACAAATAAAAAACAAAACCACTCTGTGTCTGACTCACATTATGGGAATGCAAAGATCATACATGATCGGTTGACTTGGATGTGAACATTCATATTTTGCCAATCAAATCTGACAAAACACCCAAGGACAATTTTTATTAAGTGAAACAACATACAAACAGCATGCTCAACACAAAATTTCATTAAACATCATCACATTTCTATACAACTAGAAAAGTAAAAATAAAGTGTTATGTTAAAAATATTCTTGAAAATGTTATTCTTTATAATACTACAACCATATATTTGATTGTGTTACAATTTACGTCTTTGTGGCCCATAAATATGCAACTTAGCTCTTACAGATGCAAATTATACAAATGTAATTCTGAAATTACGATAAAAGTGTGTTGTCATAAAATATAATTTATCCCTTACCTAATTCATTGGCACACACTACATCATTATTTTTTTTAACATTATATCTATTAGTCAGAAAGACACATTGAACTATCGTGAAAATAAAAGGGGTTGACATGTTATGGAAAGGTATACTCATTTTCAAAATAAAATGTAATTAGTAATGTTACTGGGGTTTATGAAAAGCTATGTTACCAGTGAAAATCCAATTGCTTTAATATACTATGACTAGACTTGTTAGAATGGGGGTAGTCTTGAAAACAGGCCAATTATGGATCTTTAAAATGCCTAGTGACAGCTCTGTTTGAAAACATTGTTGAAAATGTATTTTATTAAAATCAAATTCATCCTAATACTTAATACATGACAGTATTTTGAAGATCTGGATACCATATTTAGTACTGTTTCTCTAGAAATTTTTGAATTATAGCCAATACAGGGTTCATTGTACTGAATAAGTCCAGACAATTAAGTTTAAAACAAACACTAAACAGTATTGCTGTAAAAACGATTTTCATGTATATATATTTTGTATGATTGTTTAAAAAATTATTGAAAATTATCTATTAATCAGTAGCTCTATAACACTTTCATCAACACATTAATTAGCAGAAGTGAGAATTGTAAGCACATGCTTCTTATAGGCTTGATGTATATTTTCATCTACTGAAATACTTCTACATCTAGAATTCTTATCTGTCTTCTAGAGTATATATTCACATCTACATAACTGCTGCTCCAGTGCAATATTCTTTTAAATGAGGTTTATTTAGGATGCCCCAGCACAAAACTGTTGTAAGTGACCCTTAAGTAAGCACTTATGGCAGTATTGGGCTGAGCTGTCTTAAATCTCAGATGCAAGGGTATTGTGCTGAGGCAGCATAAAAATAATTTATCTAACTGTCTTTTTATCTATGTTCTGTCTGAGTTTTCTTCTAGATGATCCTGTGCTAACAAGCTAGTAGTGGAGCCTCTTTGTAATCCATACCTAATCAAAGGGCAGGTTTAGTGAACTATGCCAGACAATATATTCTAAACACTTGCAGAACTAGCACAAGAAGGTATTAACACATTCAAGAAAGCTCTGCTGAGTCATGCTATCCATGTATATGAAAGCATCAAGTCTCATCTTGACAACAAAGATGACTTTCTCTCACAAATAACCAAGTATCACAGAAGATGGAGGAGTACATACACAGACAAGATTGAGAGAGCAACTCATAACAAAAGATGTAAAGAGACAGAAACAGATGACTAAGCAGAAAGAACTTCAGCTGTTGATGATGTTACAGCACATTCAAGCCTACCAACAAATATAGACCCCAAAACATGTTTTTTTGTGTATTAAGAAGAGGGACAACAAAGGTAACAAATATCTTATACTTTTGGCTACAGATGGACAACAACAGTCTATTCACAAAAAAGCCAAAGACTTAAATAATGAAACAATTCTTACCAAAATCCAGGTACGTGGAGATAAGAAAAGTGACATGGTTGCCAAAGACTTCAGATAACATCACTTATGTATGACTTTCTCTTTATGAATAAGAAACCAGTTTTTGTTGTGACACCAGCAAGATTACCAGATCTATCTGAATCAGCATTTACTGATCTACTCACAGGGCTTTCAGATTTCCTTCTCAAACATAAAGCAGCTTACTATATCACTCAACTGTAAGACCATTATCACAGTATTCTAACTGAAAAAGGTGTTGTGAATGCATCAAAGTATAGAACACTGAGGCTTCAGTCAAGGCTCAAAGAACACTTTGGGTCTGAGATCCAAATAATCCCTCAATGGGTTCAAGTAGTATTATTTGCTCCTCACATATAACTGTGAGTGAAATGTGCCAAGTGATAACCAAACTCCAGAATGAACAGTATATTTTTTATTTGTTTGTAATGTTTAAAAATTTTGCTTATAAGTTAAATGTGGTGACCCATCTAATGTTTACATTTTTCCTTTCATTGTACCCATACCTTCACATACACTGTAATAAAAATGTTCAAAATATTGATTGTACATGTTGAAACAACATATTAAAGTCTGTATGTATGATTCAATACGGCCCATGAAACTGTACGATATCCTCAATGTTTTGATTGTTGGATGTGTTATCTTGCCAAAAAATACCATTTTTGGGAGTACAAAGGATAGTGCTACATTTTGAGCTATAACATTCAAAGGCAAGAGAATTTCATCTGTTAACACTGGTTTTCTTAACCTAGACATATTGAAAAGATGTATGATAACAAAATATATCTTTCCATGCACTTTTTTTCAATTTGGCAATCCTGGTTAGTTGGTTGTAATTAAGCACAAAGCTTCACAATGTGCTATCTGTGCTCTGCCCACCACAGGTATCGAAACCCAGTTTCTAGCGGTGTAAGTCCACAGACATACTGTACCACGTGGGGGGGGGGGGGGGC
This sequence comes from Limulus polyphemus, assembly GCF_000517525.1. NCBI lineage: Eukaryota > Metazoa > Arthropoda > Merostomata > Xiphosura > Limulidae > Limulus > Limulus polyphemus. Next base: position 158,887 of record NW_013667704.1, read on the forward strand.
TGGCTCCCTAACTATATATGTAAAAGTATGGTAAAAATAGGTCTTTTAATACATAGACAGTTACACATCTGTAGTATTTCATGTGAACAAAAACTCACTTGATTTCAATAGTCTCCTCTTTTTGAAATGGATCATCACCCTGTAAGATAGATTATTACAAATTTCAAATTGCTTCTTTGTTAAGTTATAATTTTCCTAAACTGACAATGTATTTCCAAACATACTTACCTCCGCTGATACTAATAGCTATTTCTCAATCTTCATCTGTGCCATTTAATGTTGTGTTCGCTCGCTCCGGTCTTTATATACCCCCACTCAACTGCCCTCTGCAATATCTAATTTGCAAAACTTTATGCCGGCCCTCACACACCCTCTATGCAGGTACTGTATAAAAGCATTGTATGCAGATAATAAAATCACTTTTTTGTGACTTACCTCATTTTAGTCACTAACACCAGCTCTTAATGGTGAGGAAGGGAGGGAGAGTGTCAGTGGAGGTAAGTATGTTTGGAAATACATTTTCACTTTAGGAAAATGATAATTTGCAAAACATACATACCTCCACCGACACTAATAGCTAGAATCCCACACTGAGAAGGCGACGGGGCTGGTGAGGACAGAGATCATACAGAAAGCATCTGCAGAGAACAAATATGTACCACAGGAGATGGTATCAAAGTGGGGAACACCGTACTACATCCAGAACAGGTATGCTCTTCACCCAGAACTACAGAAAATTGAAAAGGGTGAAATATGATACAAGTATAATAGTCCAGTCCCAACCAAACAGCCGAGGTTTCACAACTCTGGTTGGATTTAAGGGGTCATGGTACCCATATGCCACGTTGGTGGCCAGGGCAGTTGGACCTCCGATATATATATATATATATATTAGTGATAGGATCCCTACCAGTAACCACAGAATGATGAGTTTCAAACCACCAGATTTATGAATCAAAAGAAAGCAACACCAAAGTGGACAATACTTCTGATCAACCTCAAGAAGTCCAAAAGATAACATCCCAGGTCTGGATTGAGGGGATCATATGGCATATTCCACCAAAGTCCAGAACTCATCCAGTCTGGATTTACAAACAGTTGTCTTTTCTCCCCCATCAAGTGGGCAAGGAGAATTCCTCTTACCCATGGAATTATGGAGAGGATGTGGAACACTATCCCACCAAGAACCAAAGATGAGACTGCATCGCATTCAACTTTATGAGGAGGTAGTGGAACCCCTGCATGAACAACATAAGACCTGACAGTGTTCATAAGAGGGTCCAAGAACCCCCTCACCGGATAGCTAAGCGTCAAATCTGGACTGGTTTTACAAGTAGGCTCCCGCGTAAGTTGGTTCTGCTCCTAACAACATCTGGGAAAAAACTTCCAGGGGACCCAGGTAGGAGGGTGCCTACTCAACACTCCAAAGGTAAATCCTCTGTCCACCACCCCAGCGACTAGGAACTGGGTGTGGTAAGGACTCCCAAGCTCCACTAGTAGAAGTAAGGGGAGAACATAACCATTGGGGAGTCCTGAGGAGCAGGTCTCCAGAGACACTGCAACAGGTGAAACATGTTCTCCAATTTTTAAATGCAAACTGATCTCGACTGATTCAGCTCTGAGATCAGCAGGGACTGGCAAGATCCCCTTTAGCTTTACCCATGATAGTCCATGAGTAGCAGTCCATTAGAAATACTGTAATATACTACCATCCAGAATTGCATCCAATGGTCTTGTGGAACACCTCATCTCGACAAAGCCCATTGCAACCAGGAACTGATATAAAGGTTGCTAGTGTGGAATTTAAATACAAGCATACCTGACTGGGTAACACTCGCCCCTGAGTGGGGTCCAAAAAATCAATAGGGATCCTAGAAGAGAAAAGAACAATAACTGTAAGTCAGATAACACATTACATACCTCCCCGTTAAAATCTAGTAGAGGTAGTCAACACAGCCACAGGGGGAAGACGAAATCCCATCGAAGAGGATACTGCCAGATTGTGAAGGTAATGAGATATGAACATGCCGAGAGAAGTCCACATACTGGCCCACAAAATATCTTCTAGAAAACAGTTCAACCGGGCAACCAAAGACATCGATAGGTGTGGAATCTGGTGAGAGGTAACGTGGAGCATATTGCGATCATTAACAGATAAGCCTGATTAGGCATAATGGATCAACTTCCAAAGCCATCTGGTTAAAGTAACAGGTAATAAATCCATGGACACTGCAGAATCCCAATGAATAAAAAGTCTATTCCTAGGGCCTCGAAATGGTTCCGTACAAGTCACATAACATCTGAGCACCCTGATGGGACATAACAAAAAAACTGGGTCTAATCTACTGTAAAGATGAGAAATGCCAGGTAAATGAATAGGAGAAAAAGATTTGTTTCCTTCTCCGTCAGCAAGAGTTTTTGGAATAAATGATTGGTCGGGATAGAGCAAAACATAGGTAGAATGATAGAGAGTCTGCTGAACATTAATGGCAAATAGATCAGAACGACGGCATCTGGAAGCTAACAGCAATAAAAAATAAACTGAGAGGGAAAGGTGATATAATAAACAGAAGGCCATATTGTCGAAGGGATGACGTGAAAAATCACATAAAACAGCACCTCCCAGAAAGAAACCCACAAGGCCACATGAAGGACTCTATCTCGCCCCGATTCAGGTCATGCACAGCTTCCAAGTGGAATATATAAAGGCTGGAGTAAGCGAACACAACAGTAGATGGCAAAGATGAAAATTGAGAAATAGCTATTAGTGTCAGCAGAGGTATGTGTGTTTTGGAAATGTTACTTATCATTAAAATTATTTACAACAAAAACTTTCAGGTTTTCCTTCCTGATAATAGTAGGTTTATGACCCACTGAAACCTGTTAATTTTTTAGTAAGGCCTGGTGCCTTCAATATTTTTAAATTATTATGTACTTTTAAACATTTTTTGAAACTGAGTTTTTAATAAATATCTATACACAAGTACCATGTTCCTATTTTTTTATTTTTAAAAACCTCAGTAGTTCAACATTTTAAACACAAGTTGCTTAAATTTTAATTTAAATTTTAATATATGCACTAAAACTCTAAAACGATTTTCTCTCAAAATATGTAATACATGTAATTACTATTCTTTATTGCTGTAGTGAAATAATTAAGGCACAATTAATATTAGGGTAGAGAAAATACACAGTAAATAGTGTCAGATGAAAATTTCAAGTACTGTACATTGTTTTTCCAAAGTTACTTATCAAAATAATAGATCTAGATCTAGAACTTGCATATTCATGCATGGAATTTTCTTTTCTCCATCTAATGCATTTTTTTTAACTGTGTTGGCCAATGCAATTTCTTAAAGGACAGTGTAAACCCTGAGGATATCCCACTCAGGAGAGAATTATAACATGCTTCATAATAAAGCTAAGTATCTGGATAAAAATTTGAGCATAAAATGATCAACAAAAAAAAAAATAGTCACAAAGACAAATGGTTAATAACAATGCAACTGAGTTTCAATGAATAACTGAAAACAGCATTATCATCAATTTACCATGCTCTCATCAACAATGATTTACAAAAAGAGATGACTGGACAGTTGTTTCACAGCTATCCATGGTTTGAGAAAAAAGTAAAAGTTGAACATAAAACCAGTTAAATTTAATAACATGAACAACATTAGAGAGAAAATATTTTTTTCTTCTTTAAGCAATTAAAAGTGTGACATTTCAGCCCATAGATTTTAGTACAGTTTAAACCTAATGTTTTTTCCTTAATAAGAAATGTCAAATTTAGCCACAGCAAATAGTGCTACAAATGTGATTGAATACACTCATTTATCATAGGGGAAGCCATAACTTCAAAGCATCATCTGACCTACCAGTGAAGAACATTACTGTCGTCTACAATCTTACACAATGTACAGCATTACAGCAATGAATGAAGTCATCTTAATGCTTTTCTGGAGCATGCAAAAACTAGATAGGTTCAGAATAAACAAAAACTTTTGAAAATTTCTACATTAAGATAAGAAGATATGTCAGTATACCACACACTTAACAATCAAGCCCCATACATGTTACTTTTCTGCACCAAAAACAAGCTACACAGCGTGGTCAAAAGTAAATAGACACCACCTTTTCAGAAAAAATGAAATTTTTCAGTCATATTCACATGAATTGATAAATTTATAATTTAATCAATATCTAGTAGATCTTCCTTTCGCTTCGTGGAGTTCGTTGATCCTTTGGGGCATCGTGAGAATCATCTCGTCAATTTTAGATTGTGGGATTTTCGCCTACTCTTGCTTCAAAACTTGGAGTAGTTTGCTCTTCAAAGTTGGTTTTTTTGGTTGTTTCTTGACTTGCCGGTCGAGTATGGCCCAAAGGTTTTCGATGGGGTTCATGGATACCATTTTCTTCCTGC
>NW_013667704.1:164183-169301 GCF_000517525.1 Limulus polyphemus
CACAAATTAGTTAGCATAAATCAGTTAAATGACGAAAAATTAGGTGTCTATTTACTTGTGACCACTCAGTGTACTTGCATTCACTGTGTGGCTCTGTAATTAAATATAACCTTTTCACATCCATGAGTTCTTAAGTTCATGTATTTTAATCTTAATAAATTTTTCTTTCCACCAGAAAATCAACAGTAATTAGAATAAAGTACACAGGAAACAATCTTATCTTCAGCAAATGGTATATAAAAACAATATAATACAGAACATAAAAAAAATTCAAGAGTTAATCACAACTGGCAGTCTTGTGAAATTATAGTAAACATACAAAATAGAATAGCCAGCTGAAACTAGTAGTAGTTTGAATCTTGCACATAAGAGAATTAATTCTAGCTTCAAGCAAGTATTAGGTAAAAACATGTTAGTATGGAACAGAAAATACAATTCAGAGTCAATTATCTTGTGAAATTCTAATATTCATTAAAAATATAATGGCCACTTGAAAAACATGGGTGGAGCCAGAAAATATATATTATACTAGAAAATGAAAACATACATATATTTTTAAACCTTTCTGGATGTACAAGTTGCTGTTATTCTTAGATGAATGCTCCAATCTATGATGTTCTTATTGCTGGGGCTAAAACTAGGCACTACTATGACAATAAGCCTATGAATTCTAAACAAAATGCAGTTCAATACATTTTTCACAATAATACTTGCTAAACAGTGAAAACACATTTTTTGTTTTCTTACTATTATAACCTAAGAGTTGTTTTGTCAACATGATCATATAGTATTTTAAAAAAGAATAAAAATACCATTTTTTTAAGGTTCTACTAGACACCATTAAAATATCTGAGACTATATATTTTTTGAAACAGATCTCACTCTAACTTTTTATTCTCCAACATCTTCAAATATAATAATTTTTCATAAATCATTAACAAAAAAGTATAAACAAAGTACAACCACCAGATTGGTAGTTAAACCATCAATATGGAGAAATAAGTAGATACTTATTGGTCTAAAATTTTTCAAAATGGCTGGCTTTTCTCAAATGATTAACATATGAATTCTCAAACTATCTTTCCATTGTTTTATGTCTGTCAGTTTGCTATGAAGATCCTATATATCAATATAATTTTGTCCTATATCATTCCCTGATAGAAAATAAAAGTAAGTACAAAGTTGGTTAAAGCCATAAGCACTTCACATACTATTTGATATTTCTATACATCCAAATGCCATGCTATTATACTTACATTGAGAAAAGCAAAACATACAGTCCAAGTGCTGAGTAAAATATATGAGTGACAATGATATTAGAAAAGTCAACCAAAGTACGCTGATTACATGTACACATACTTGCAAATTTAATTTTATAAATGTTCTGACAAAGAAAAAAAATAGAAATAGTTACATATACTATAGAATCAAGCAGCCATGAATGATGGAACAAATTAGACAGAAGAGGCATTAATGCCAGCAATTTGATTATCTACAACCCATTTATTTTGGTAACACATAATCCTGCACACAAATAACAAAAAAGAGGGAACTACTTACTACTGAACTTTCACCTTCTTTGTATTCAAACATACTCTTCCCAGTATATCCAGAAGTTAATCCTTTCTCACACTTTTGACTACTCCGACCAGCCCAGGATCCCTGAATCCTAGCATTTCGACGCTTATCACTCATCTTAACTGTTAACCTATAGAATAAATTTAAAGATAATAATTATAGTACAAGGAAATGCATACAGATCATATCCTTACACTGATTTTCAAGAACTGTCATTTTAGTGTTATTATTTATTTATTATTGTCTTTTGTCCCTTATCTTAAATGAATGCTGTAGACATAACATGTAATAACCTAAAGTAAAAATGTTTTAAGACAAACAGAATACCCATATATATGTTACAGATTTATTTTCTTTCTATCAAAGGTAGAAATTAAAATATTATCTGTGACATACAGGCTTAATGCATTCCTTGATTGGCCATACCCTTGGCTGTGTATTGGAGTTTTACCTAGTAAAGCTCATCAGTACAGCTTGGGTCAGCAAACCAAAGAAATAAAGCATGACTTCTTATAATGGTGATGTGTGTGCAAGATTTGTGTGATTTTTTAGTCCTTTTATTTCGCCATACAGCAACCTAAAACAATTTAAGAATGTGGATAATATTAAGGTGAAAGTGCAGTCCAAGCAGAGAGTACAGCCAATCAAGGAATACATTAAACCTCTATGTCACAGGTGACATTTTTATTTTTACCTTTCGTGAAAAAGAAATCTGTAACATACATATAGAATCATTAAACAGTTAGTCTGATATATAATATAAAATCATAAATTAGGCATAATGCCATAATATTAATCACACACCTATATCACTTTAGGTTACCCTATGATGAATTAAAAAGGGCTCAAAACCCTCATAAATCTTATGTATGTATATGGTTGTACCTTAAAAACCCCTTGGTAAAACAAAAAAGCCAGTTACACTGTTTATTCTGAACATTAAATAATCCAATTGAACACAAGTTTTACAAACTGTACCCAATTTGACACTCATCGCAAAAATGTATAAAACAAAATATTGTGTAAAGAAACAAACACCGAAATAACTTTCAGAAAGTTTTAAAATGATTAACTGAAAAATTACTCGGAAAGTTCAATTCTTGAAATATTGGACAAAAAAGATAATAAACAAATTACAGTATGAACTTAGTGATAGAAAGTCATGTTGCATTTCAACAAGTGTTTAAAGTGATACTGGAAGAAGGATAAGGCTGGAAATAGTAACTGAGCAAATATTAATCACGAGTTTTGGAAAACCAGATCAACTATCTTTTTTTTTTAAAAAAAAAAAAAGACTTCTCTGTTAGTTACAAATTTGTGGAGTGATTCAACTCCTAGTTATTTGAATTAATTTAAATGTTATTGAATAGGTACATATTTTCAAAGGGTATATTTAGCTTGGAAAATTTGCTTGGTTGGAGTGCGAGGTATGACTTTAAAGTGCTAAATGATATAGCGTCCAACACCTTACTATTACTTAAAAGTGATCATCTAGTCTACAGTAAGACTTTACCCCATAAAAAGATAACATTAGCATACAGGATAAAGCTTGAACTTGAAGTTTGAATACAGTGGAATAAATCTGTAATTATAATAATGAAAACAAAACCTGTTTTCTTCAAAGACAGCCTTGAAAACTATATATCTTATTTAAATAGTTTGGAATATATTACATGTAACTTATGTAATTGTAATTATACATTTCAGACGTAATTCACTAATTATCTGGGTCAGTGACTGTCCCAAAGTACGCGTGATTGAGTTTTTAATAACATTAATAATGTTTTGTCTGGCAATGTAACAAAAACTGCCTGAAAAATATTTAAAGTAACTTTTAAAAAGTAAATGTCCAATATGGCAATAGCCAGGTTAAACGCCGTTGTAAATAACTTATCAGTTTCTATTACTTCGACTCGAGTTCGAAAAGTTTTAGCAAGCACCTGTGCTTAATCCATAGCTTGAAATGAAATTACTTGCCTTATTAATCAAGATTAAATTACTCCTGCTATTAATTTAATACCATTAACTGAAGTAAGCTAGTAAATATATACTACCTTGTTAGCACTTTATAATATTGACTTATTTACGGTATTAATACAAAACTGAGCTCTATCCATAACACTACCCTTATAACAGTGCGTTATAACTTTAAAGCGCCCTCCTTCTATTTATTCTTTTTTTTGTTGTGTGTGTGTGTGTAAAGGGCCAATTGTTGCCTAAGAGTAAAAACACGTCCGGTGTAATCCTGTTTTTGCAACATTTTACAGTCGTAATAATAATATTTTGCAGTGTAGAAAAATAAAAACACACTTTAAATTCACAGTGTAATTGTTTAGAGGATACGACATAAAATACTCACCCGGGATCATCTGGGCATTCATGTCGTGCACCCAACTCCCACATCCCAAAAAGACTATGCTTTTTTCGAGCCTTAAGATGTCCTAAGCATGAACTAAAATGTTAGCATTGAAAATTTGGGGAAGCACTACCTGTTATTACCACATATATGGAGGTATTCTTGAATGCGTTTTTGGCCATTTGGCGTCAAGCGCCATTTGAGAACCTCAATATTTTGTCATTGAGAAACACGGAGCTGCCTATAAAAGCCACAAATAATATATTAGATGAAAACTGATTTCATTTTACATCATCAAATATGCTTATATATATTTTTATCAGTACAAAAATCATTGAACTTTAACTGTTTAAGGGAGTCATGCCACAGTCTTCTGCATTGACGCCATGAAGAAGAGTCTTATTTCAATTGTTTTTGTTTCACGAATAAATATTGTTACGCCTCCTTTCGTTAATTAATTTTCCGTAAAAACTCTTTCCGAAGAACTTTAGCAATACAAGTCCTTTCTTAAATAAAACTGGTTTATTCTTTCTGAATACAACTTTGCAATACACTTAATTTCCACAGTCGCGCTATAACAAACGCTATGATTCACAACGAACGTCTCACGTGCTCGCTCAACAATACGTCTCTCTCTCTGTGTCCGCAGTTCAATTAGCCATTGTTGCCGGCAGTTCTTGGTGGCTTATATATATAAAAGACTGCCGCATATCTAATAGCCTCTCGAGACTTCAGGAAGGGACAGGATCCTTCTAGAAGATCATGACGTGTTACTAGAGTCACGTGACCCCCGCTGTCGTAACAATATTTATGGAATACTCCATGAAAATTACATAAAATAATATTTCATTTCCGGGCAGCTTTAATTTGACACCAGAACCATGTTGGTATCGCGCCGAAAAACGGAGCAATTACATTTCAAACTGGAGAGGGGTGTGTCCAAAAATCCCCAAAATGATCAGATTTATAACATACTGTTATGTATCTGCTCGTTTGTTAATTTCCAGTATAAATTCTTTCCGAGGAACTTCAGCGATACAAGTCCTTTCTTGATACAACTTTTTGTAATACACAGAATTTCCACAGTCACTTTAAACTTAACAATCTTTATAACACACGCTATAATTCACAGTTATTCACACACTTTACTTACGGTGCCTACTGTTCGCTTGTCTAAGTTATCT
>NW_013667704.1:169412-170969 GCF_000517525.1 Limulus polyphemus
CGGGCTTATATACTAAAAAAGTGGGCGCCTGGCAAACACTCGGATATTCGCGGGGTTCCTCGATAATTCATGATCCTTCGAGAAACTCCTGCGTGCATGCTCCGAGAGTCGCATGACTTCCGCTGTCGTAACAATACTTTCTGTAAAATCACTAAATAATAACTTTAGAAGGATAATGAGTTATTAACACAAATCGCATTATGATTTATTGTAAATTCATTGATAAACTGTTCAAAGTTATTTCACCAATTACAATTTTATACCCACAAATGAACACAAATTCATGTTACGATTAATTATGGTCTTCAAACAACTCAAACTGGTCACAATAAATGACCATGAACCTCATATTTATGGTTTAAGGATAAATTAATGCAATAATATGGAATATTTTGCATTTCATACCTCAAGTTATCATTAAACAAAATAAGACCACATTTTGCGAAGTTATAGTTTTACCCAAGTATTTGTTTATGAAAATGTACTTATTTACATGTTATCATGGCTAATATAGTAACATCAATACTCAAATTACAGATCAGTATTCTTGATATGATAGTCTCTCATAATACAAACTTCAGATATAAGTAAATTTAACAAAAGCAGTCCATAAACAAATAATTTGTTCATTCCACATCACTGTCTTTTATGTAACCGTCTAGAGCCGCATTGTCAAGGAATGGACCGTCAGCATCTAAGTCATTGTCGATACTTGAGTCTCCTGACTCTTATATGATATCTACCAGTTGTTGGGGAAGCACATTGCCTTCATAACATAGAAGTTCCATTGAACCACCCATTGTTGTCCAACCTTGATTATTCGTTACATCAGGGACGTCAGACTCTGGGATACACGCTCTCTTCCAGACGACAACCTGGTAGTTTACTCTTCTTATGTGCTGCTCCAAACTTTTAAGACAAGAGGGAAGTGTCCCCATATCTATATTTTGTGATAGATTGAGCCGATTTTATTTAACATACGACTCATTTATTAAGATGAATCACACGTGACATCAAAGTGTTTAACTCGTGATCTTCCGTGAAGCATCAAGCTTGTCCATGAGTTCAGCACTTATATCCCACGAGTCTCCTAACGTAGGAAGCATTGAAACGAACTTAGGCATTTTCAGTAGAGTCTTCAATGACTTCACTTTTCCAATCCCTTTAAAGGCGTTTGTGGTGTCGCATCCAGGACAAGCATACAGGACCATTAGGGCTGTGCTGTGTTGGTGGGTGTAACTCTAAGCAATTTCGCTAACATTGTGAGCCTTTGTTTGCTTCCTATGCTTGTATCAAACAGAATTGTCAGATTCTCTAGTGTTAAAGCATAGTGTAGAAGAATAAAAATACATCACTGTCTGGGTTCTTAACTCTTACGTACTTATAATTACTCAAGGCATATTCACAATATAATGTTACGTCTCCGTTTGTTAATTAATTTTCCGTAAATTCGTTCCGACGAAACTTTAGAGACACAAGTCCTTTCTTAAATAAAACTAGTTTATTCTTTCTGAATATAACTTTGCGATACACTTAATTTCAACAGTCGCGCTATAA
>NW_013667704.1:171113-177210 GCF_000517525.1 Limulus polyphemus
GTTGCTTCGTGGCCAGTCTTATATATACAATACTACACTATATCTAGAAAGATCACGAGATTTAAGGAAAAGACGTGAAAGTTCGAGAATGATGTGGCGTGATACTAGTCACGTGACCTCGATGTCGTAACAATAAGATTATTCTTGAGTCCGTTTCTCCTTGGGATGATTTGAGAGTCTGTATTTCAGTCTTGTTTGTTATTTGATCATCAGTAGATGTCAGGAAATATGCCGGCCCCTCATAAACGAGCATGAAGTTTCTTCTTTGGAGCCTATTTGCATGGGCATTCTAACACCAAAGCCTGCAGAGAAGCTGAATGAATTGCACTTTGTTCTCATAGTTGGCTAGGAACAGTTTCCAATCACGTGATTTCTTAGTGTTTTCACCCTTTATTATGAGTTTCTCTCCAATGACTCGCCTCTGTCGCTCCATTGATATTATCGAGTTTGCCTTGTAACTGTCAGTACTGAACATGACATCACTTGTTTTTGGCATGATATTAAAAATATTGTTGTAAATCTGGCTGAAATTACTTGGTATATATTTCAAATAGAAAAGGCAAAGATTGCCATCCTGAATTACTGGAGTATTTTTGGGAGATACACATGCTAACGATTTTGCAGTGAGATCAGTATTATCACAAATACTGCTTGGGAAATATCATATTATCACTTACTACAGCAATACAGTGAATGCTGCAGAAAGGAAGTTTAATACAATTTGAAAATAACTACTTTAATTCGATCTCCAAGTGATTCCAATCACTACCTCTATGACCAACACGACAGATCTGGACAGATCATGCAGCATTAAAGTGACTGATGAATTTCCACAATAAATGGGTCAGTGAGTAAGATTGCTCTAGAAACTTCCAAATTACAACTTTAACATTGTGCATTGCCCTGGACAGGACTGAATGAATTTTGAAGCATTATTCCAAAGTCTTTATGTTACCGAAGAATGCTTGTACTGTGAAATGGACAAGAATCTCATGACGTGTTACTAGCGTCATGTGACTTCCGCTGTCGTAACAATACCTTAATCAGGAAACTTCGGATCAATATCTTCCATTCCTACTCAATAATTATGAAGCAGCAAAACATGAAGCTATAGGCAATACATCAGCATCACTGATGACTGAAAGTGCTTTAGTACCATTAGTCAGCAGTCTAACACAATGGTGCAGTGAGACTAAGAAATACCATTGATGCCACGCATTATTTTACCCAAGAACTCAAATTAGTTAGTGATAAGATGAAATTTCACTGTGGTGTAAATGCTGATAAAACTGGATTTTATTTTAGTGACATTGTACAGCCATACAATCCATATTGCAATCTCCAAAGTTAAGTAGAGGTTGGGAAGAAGAATATGTTCTTGGCCAGAAGAACAGGCTGCATAACTTCTTCACAATGATTGTCTTTTTAAATATCTTGGCAAAAGAATGGTGAAATGATTAGCTTCAAAGAATTGGTTGGGTTTGTTTTGAATTTTTCACACAACCATTCGAAGGTTTTCTGCGCAAGTTGAGAAATCTAGCAATGATAGTGTTGCGTCAGCGAGGTAACGTGACTAGTATCACGCCACGTCTTTCTAGAAATATCCTGTTCCTTCATGAATGCCCTAGCATTTACTAGACATGTATTAGTCTTGTATATATAAGACGTTCACAACCTGACGGGGAACAGGTAATGAGTAATTGAATATATGAGGACAGAATATCGTTGGCCACGTGAGACGTGAGTTATAGCGTTGTTATAGAGCGACTGTTGAAATTAAGTATATCGTAAAGTTGTATTCGGAAAGAATAAACCAGTTTTATTTAAGAAAGGACTTGTGTCGCTAAAGTTTCGTCGGAACGAATTTACGGAAAATTAACGAACGAACGGAGACGTAACAATAGATTAGAGTTTGGTTTGTTTTGAATTGTACGAAAAGCTACACAAGGGCTATCTGCGCTAGCCGTCCCTAAGTTAGCAGTAAAAGACTAAAGGGAAAGCAGCTCGTCATCACCACCCACCTCCAACTCATTATAACACCCCCATGGCTGAAAAGGCGAACATGTTTGGTGACAGGGATTTGAACCCACGATCCACAGATTGCTAGTTGAGCGCCCTAATCACTAGGTCATGGCAGGCCAATTAAAAAAAAGACCTCATCTCAGGTAAATCAACTTATTGAAAATCCAAAGTTTTCTGTTAAGACCATTTCCAGAAATTCACATCGACTATATATCTAAAGATAACTGATCTAGATAAAGGATAATATATCATTCTATCTTCATACAATAAGCCACGAAAGAAAACTATTAAAAATTTTTGTAATTGGAGTGTTTAGGCTTGGTGAAATGACTAAAGAACAATATTTTGGTAATCAAAAGTTTAATTGTAATTTATGTCATACATTTAATGAGTGCAATGTCTAGAGTTACTATATTGTTAATTATAGAAGCTTAAGTTTTATTTACTATTGTTACGTTTCTGGTCGGTAGTTAATTTTCCGTATAATTTCTTTCTGAAGAAACTTTAGCGATACATGTCCTTTCTTAAATAAAACTGGTTTATTCTTTCTAAATACAACTTTGCAATACACTTAATTTCCACAGTCACGCTATAACAAACGCTATAATTCACAACAAACGTCTCACGTGCTCAACAATACGTTTCTCTCTGTCCGCAGTTCAGTTACCAATTACATTGTTGCCGTCACGTCTTGACCGTTTTATATATAAAAGAATACCGAAATCTAGTAAACGCTAGAGCATTCAGGAAGGGACAGGATCCTTCTAGAAGTTCATGACGTGTTACTAGCGTCGCGCGACTTCCGCTGTCGTAACACTATTGTTTTTAGTGCAATATAATTGTTCAATGGACTTTATAATTCATGGAGAGGCTATTTTTCAAATTTAGATAATTGTATTGTTATTGGACAGAAGAGTTTTTATGTCACGTGATGGACATATCTTCATGACTGAAACATTTTTGGAAGCTCAGAAAACAATTTTTGAGCAGTATACGAGCAAGAGTTACACCAGAGTATATATAAACTGATTTACTGAATTTGTTTTTTTAAATTTACTAATTATGAGACATTGATGACTGTACGAGAGAAGTTATTAATCAACAGAAATTATTTTAGTATCCACAGTGAATATTACTTAGTAAAGCTAACTTGTAAATTATTGGTCAAAGAAATAAAATATTTTCATTATCCTTAAGTGGACTAAACTTTGCACCTCTTTTTTTTTAATTAAATGACCTATCAAAGAACAGAAACCATTATAGCAATACTTTATGACAGATCTGGTAGAATTTGTGGCAAAGATAAACAGGACCAACTTGGTTTGAAAGTGAGATCAGAGAACCCTCAATTGATCTAAAGAAGTCAACTGTTGAATATGAAGTGCTCTTTGACAAACATTTTAAAGTTCTATGCTTTTTCTCATATTGAAATAACTGAACAACGCCTTGGTCCATAAAAGAGTTCTGATATCAGTTTTTTTTGTGCAGATAAACTAAGCCCAAAGATGTTGGTAGAAAGTTGACAAGATAAGTAACTGAACACAACTATGGTCAGATCCACTTGGGTGGTTGTAAAACAAACCAGTGAGTTGGCATTCGATGTTTCTGAAGCCCCATTCTTTATGAATCCCTTAGCAGTGGCAAGAGATAAACTGCAGTGAATGGATGGCATTTACAAAGCTGACTCTAATCACTTCTCGGCAGCATGGTCACCATTATGTTAACTGCTTGATGTACCTTGAATCAACATGAGCCTCCTGTTAGACTGGCCTTGAGCACTAATGCCTTCGTTATAGTTATGTGTCACTCCAGCAAACACAAGGGTGAACTTAACATTCGATAGAACCTAGCCATTCCAATCACTTGATAGTAATGCAGAAACATGCTCTCAAGTCATTAAATGACTTTACTGATTGATGACTACTCCTGATGCAGCTAGCAGAAAGCAGCAATGTGAAACCAATCGTCTCCATCTTTCAGGGCTTCAGTGAAGATTTAGAAAACTTTCCCACGAAGTTCTGCCAAATTGCATTTGAAATTTTTGGACTTAGGACCAAACAATGCAGCATTAGCTTCTATGGTCTCGATCTTGATGCCAGGGAATAATTGGTATCTGATATGTGGAACGAATTCCTAGTGGATCCATGCAACATCACATCAGAGTTAGAGATAGTGTCTTTAAATGAAACTGTACCGGTTGAAACAAACACATATAAGGAATGGTTGAAAATTAAAGTTAATAATAACACACACACACACTAGACAAAATCTTACTTTCGAATTTACTATTGTTATATAATGAAAGTACTTACTATGCTTTTCCGGCAATGTTTGCACTAAAGGTGTTTTAGAATTAGAAAATAGTTAATATAAAAACAAGGAGAATGATTAATTAAACAACCACTTGTGAACATTCACTGCAGTCTTATGGGTGCCACTCTAGTGCATAGCTTGCCAGGATGTTTATCTGATGGCTATGATTTCCATGGAGAGGATACAGAAACAATATTACATCTCTTGGAAAGATTGGATTGGTATATTATACTGTTAAATAAATTAATGAGCAACATTATAAGCCACAAATAAACTTAAGAAATAAGTGATGACAAGTTCAGAAGAATTACACTGTTCAGCATGCGCGGTAAAAAATTTCCACTCAAGGTTGTTCTTGGACTGAATAAATCAGTGGGCTCAGGCTGATACAATTTTTATGTAGAGTTCTTTCTATAGATCTCATGATCATGAACCACATTACCCATGCTTCCATTTCTATGAGTGAAATTACATCATAAAATTGTATAAAAAAATGGGGGTGGAAACCACTGTATGTCATCAATGACAGAGAGCGAGAATGTCATCGCATCTAATAGGAGTTCACCCAGCCATGCCCTTTGCTTCTACCACCTAAGTCTCAGCTTTGCAGTGAGTATAAGTTATTTATATGTAGCTGTGAATGCTATCAGGTCTGCTAGTTTAAACAAGCAAGAAATGGACGCGATCTTACCACTGCTCCCAGGGAGAACAGTTGCCTATCTGATCCTTCAAGAGTTGTGGTTGGTTCAAAATGTGTAGGGCTGAGCACAGACAGATTTGTGGCCGTTAAAGTACATAGAGATAAGAAATTTTAGTTAGCACAGAAGTAGTTAGATCTCTATTTGATCTTGGATAGTATCAGTTACTGTGACGTAAACCACCACTCCAGTCAGTGAATACACCTTTTTCCTGGCCAATGTAGATAAGATTACAGTAAATGATTAAGCTCAGCTCTCCATCTCTGTTGGTACTAGTATTAAATGTAAGAGAGTCATTATCATGGATCTTGGCTTAAGTGTCAGTATTTTACACTTAGATGTATTACAAACATTTACTGAGAGTAAAACCTGTGTATCATGGAAGGTACACGTGGCTCTGTGGTGATATCATAAAATACTAAACAAATTCTTTCTAATATTAGTCAGCCTCTATAGCACATCAGCCACTTTCAAAAGGCTGATGGAATTTATATTTTGTGGTTTGCAATAGTAAGTGTGTCTTATATATGTTGATAATTTTCTGGAATTTCAATATAAATTTAAGGCTGTAGTTGAAAGCCTAGGCATTGTATGTCAATGTATAGAGAAAATAGGTTTGAAACCTGAGCTAAAGAAATGTTCTCTTATGTGAATTAATATATTTTTTTAGACACATATCAAATAGGAACAGTGTCTATAGATTTTGTTAAGGTAAAAGCAACAAGACAAGCCCACACCTACAAACAAGAGGAACCCCAAAGCTTTCTATCACTGCATCATATCATAGACTTTTCTTACTACAGTAACACCATGTATGGCAATAATAAGATTGAATCCAACTTTAGACAGGGTGAGGACCATGCAAAGTGATTCCAGTCACTGAAATGTGCTTTGGTTGAAACAATGATATTAGCTTATCTGAGACATTCCATGCATTCTAGATATGGATGCCAATGACAGTGGAATTAGTCAGATGATAATGCAAGTACAGGATAATGGCTGGAGACGGCTTGAATGGGTAATGAAGAAAAACTTTAATATAACAGCAAATGTACAACGTTTCG
>NW_013667704.1:178126-191778 GCF_000517525.1 Limulus polyphemus
AAGTGTATCGTAAAGTTATATTCAGAAAGAATAAACCAGTTTTATTTAAGAAAGGACTTGTGTCGCTAAAGTTTCGTCGGAACGAATTTATGGAAAATTAATTAACAAACGGAGAGGTAACATTATATACAGGTTTTGGATCCTAGAGAAAGATAACCTTATACCTGACAGTAACAAAGTCCTTTTGTATTTCAATGATGCCAACCAATCAATGTTCTACAGTGAAGTTGTACTCCTGTGATGTGGGTATCCAACATTGATCATATCTTCTGTTTCTATAAAGTAAATGAGCCTGGGATTAATTGAAATATTAATGTTTATTTTTTATTTTTTTGTGAAACTTGCAATATTATGATTCCTGTAACCAACAAAGACATTGGCTTACAACTTATTTTGGTGTATGAATAATTTTGAATAGTATCTAAATAGCTGATGTATCACTAACTCTAGGGTTAAACAATCAGAGGATATATGATTTTTATTGGTAATTAAAGTAAACTGTTTTGTTAATGTACAACAGAATTATATATTTTACTTATTTTGAAATATCATTGTTTTTTATTTAAAAAAAGTGTCTCAATCAGCATACTTCTTTAAATTGTAGTAAGTCACCAAAAAGATGAAATCAACAAGAAATACAGGTAAAAAAAGCAGTAGACAGTCACAAAAGTTAGCACAGTAAAGAAAAGAATATTGTTGATGAGTGACAAAATCATTCTTCCTCTTGTGAAAATAAAAGTTCATGACAGCAGTGAACAACCTGCATGTCAAATCCAAAGCTTTCAAAATGGCACTGGTTTAAACAACAGCACCAGAGCTCAAAGTAAACACTTATATATAAAACAGTATTGATAATGTTTTGATATAGGCTGTAAAACAAAATAACAAAGAAATATGACATATCATGCTGTGTAAAAAATGATCATATTAGTTTGTGGATGCCTGGAGATCTCATTAGTTGTTTCCTCATTCAGGAATAGGATGTTTTATAAAATCATGTCAAGGAGTTAAAAACTAGTTGTCTAGTCAGTTTAAATATATATTCTGCATAATACAGGGGTAAGTGATGCTTTATATTCATTAATGTATCATAAAACTTTGTACACATGTACTTGTTATGTAGAAAATTTACTCACCACTTAGTCTTGATTTTAAGATATTCCACTTCTATCTGTTTTGAAGAGTTGGAAGCTAAATTTTGTAAATGGAAACATTAATATAGATCTAGGAAAATTTAGCTTTAGCACAATTACCTAAACAAGGGATAGGTCACAACAAGCAAGGGTAAACATACCATAAATATTATGTTTTAAAAACATTTTCTGTTAGATATACAGAAGATGCAACTAAAACTCTATGCACAAAATGATGTTATTAAAGAACTGTCCTTATACCAAAACAAAAGAGAAGAGATACAACAAAAATGTGTGGTGGCAGAAGCTAATCTGAGAAGGATAGTTTCATTCCACACATGCAAGTTTATTTCATTAATGGTTTGGGTTCTGTGAAGATAAGTTTAATACAAAATGTAATGTCACATTATGATGAACATAAAAATAACTAACAAAGCATATGTACAAACTGGCAACAAAAAACACCAATTACCACACAATCAAAAACATTTGTGAAAACAATGTGATATAATGAACATATGGCTTATTACAAGAAAAAAAAAATCACTTGCTAGTCAACAACATGAACTACTTGCTTCTCTTGAATTGTTATATATATATGTCCACTAACTAGATTTTTTTTTCCTTTAAGCTACTGTGACATACAACTGCAAAAACACAAGCTGTAAATCAACAGATTATTTATTTTGTATTACACATAAACCTGTGTAATGGGCATGGTTGATTTACAAATACATACAAATGCTTTGATAATAAACCTTCACACATGCATGATTTATACTTTTAGGAGGCAGGTCTCTCAGACACACAGATTTACAGTGCTTGTTCCATGACAGCAGAAATATTTTTTCTGTTGCACCCAGTTTATAATAGAAAACTTAGTACAACTAATTTTCCAAGGAAAACTTTGAAACAAATTCTTTCTTAGCTACTACTGACTTTTTGAATGTAATCATTTCAAACACTTATGTTTAGTGATTTAAAAAAATTATATTCAGATTATCAAATTTCATTACGCAAAAGCTGTCAATAAACAAATGCAGTATTAACAAAACTAAAATAACATAACTGTACACACTAATGAAAATTGGCCAGATTTTATTTTGACCACAGTACTTTATAAATTTTATGTCATGGTGTCAATATTTTACAGTCCCTGTTTCAAAAACATTATTTTCCAAAGTATCTATTACAATACAGATAAAATAAGGTACTTTACTAAAAAGTAATAATTTTTATGCACTTCACATTGTGAATAAAAATATCTGAAAAAATCTGAGACTGACTTTAAGCCAACAATCTGACATTTTCATTTTTTCTAACTTATGAGAATTTAAGTTTAAGTACTGTATTCAATGACAATTATTTGGTACACAGATCCCAATAGGTCTTAAAAAGTAAAAACAATGCAAACAAAAGAACACACATATTTTTCAAAAGTAAAGTTCAAAATCAATGCGCCTTGAGTCGTAAAAGGGAGCTTCAACTTCTCCAGCTCGTCGAACCCACACACCATCATCAAAGTATCCAGCTTTAACCCATTCATTCATTTGCAGAGATGAGTGAGGCCCATACATTGGAGACTCTTCATTATTTTCCCATCTGAACTCCCATGTGACTCCACCTTCATTCTCTTTGACATTGCTGTCGGCATCTGAAGAGAATAAAGACAAATGAAGATTACTTGCTCTTTTAACTTTGAAAACGTGTTCACTTAACTCTTAAATCTTCTGCTATAATTTCTAGTTGGCTTATAGGAGAAATAACAACTCCCAATACAAATATAACGTGCAAGCTTAATCATCAATGTCCTCATAATTAAATAAATACTAAATCCTAATAAAAATAACTTATTTTGCCTATCCTTTCAGTAGAAAGTATCACTTTCAAAACTGTTTTATCTCTTTTACAAATACTAATGAGTTACTCATACAGATACCAGACACCCCCTATGAAAAAAAAGTAAATCAACAAATATTATATTCCACCTTAAACTTACACAACAAAACATGCTGGCTTTCACTGCCAGGCAACACAGGCTCACTTGCAAAGAGGGTGGTAATTTTCCTATACAAGTTTACTTGTAAAAATTCCTGATTTCTCCATAAAAGCACTAAATGGGGAAAAATGTTTTCATATTTGGAATCAGGGCATAAAAATGCACCAGTTGCCAAAGTATTTGTGTCAGTAATCATTTTCTGAATCGTAAACCCATTTATATGTTGTTAATAAACTCATACAAAGAACAAAAACTACTTTTTTTTTAGATACAATTTGTTAATAAAAATGTCAACTTATATTCCTATAAAGAATACTACTTTTAATTCCCATTTTACTTCTTAAGTAATATTATTTGAATATTCCTTTTTACAAGTGAAAGTGTTTTTATACATTTTGACCTTTATTAAATAGAAAAAAAAAAGGTTATGTAAAACAGAAGATTTTAACCATATTTTGTTTAAAAAAATATATGGTTATTATTAGTTTGTATATTATTAAGCACAAAGCTGCTGAATGGGCTTTTATTTGATAGAGCAGAAGACAACATCAAAATTCAGCATAAAAAACAAAATTAATTAATGCTCAGGAATATATATTTTTATTACAACAACTAACGTTTTTTGTAAAAAAAATTTCATCACAATATATTTATATCAATTTTAACTCCAGAATAACTTTCACTACCACAAATTGGACGTATATTTTGACAGAAAAGCAGAATTTTGTGAATTCTTAATTATTCAAGTATATCATGAAGTAGCTGTAAAAGTCACCCAATTATAAACATGTAAAAAATCATATTTCTCCCACAATTTTGTGATATAATATTTTAAATGTAAAACCAAAATTGACATGGTAAAGATCTTTCCTTGTTTTAAATATAATTACACTGTTGAAATGTAGAAAAAAAAAAAGAATATTATTTAAATTGTGAAATTTATAAATACTTATGTATTCTATCATGTACTTACTCAAAGACAACTGTTTAACCATATACAGGTTAGTAACTGCCAACAAATAAATAGTAAACCTTTTATATAACATATATGTAATGGTGAAACTCTCATAATTATGAAATTGAGGAAGAAAAGGTCAAATGTACATTTAACAAACATTTCATTTAATGGTTTCATGTTTTCGCTAGTACAAGTATAATCAAATACAGACTGAAATAGCTTGTAAACAGGTACAGTACCATGCAAAAGTATTCACCCCCTGCAAAGTTCCACATTTTGTTGCCATCTGAGCTTGCAATCATGAAACTTTCAAATGGGACTTTATATTTAGAATCTACACAATCTACTTCAAACTGAGAAAGCTAAAAAACCCTAATATTATGTAAGTTAGATTTTTAAAGAAAATTAGAATATTCTTTTTTGCATAAGTATTCAACCCCTTTGCTACGGCAACCCTAAATCAGTTCAAATGCAAAAGATTAGTTTGAAAAGTAACAAATTTAGTGTAATCAAAGTGGTTTAACTTCACTTTAGAGTAAATGCATCTGTTTAAACCACAACTCACATAGTGATACAACAAACCAACAATGAAGACCAAGGAGCTTTCCAAACAAGTCAGAGATAAAGTGACAGAAAAGCACAGATCAGGAGAAGGTTACAAGAAAAGTTCAAAGTTGCTGATTATCCCTTTGAGTACGGTGAAATCCATCCTTAAGAAGTGAAATGTGCTTCATACCACCCAGTCACTACCCAGATCAGACTGCCCTTTTAAACCAAACAGCCAGGCAAGCAGGAAACTGGTTAGGGATGCCACTGTGAAGCCAACAGTGGCTTTGAAAGATTTGCAAAGTTCCAAGTCTGAGATGGGAGTCAGTGTTTATATATCGACAATATCCCTGTCCCTATACAAAGCTGGCCTGTATGGGTGAGTGGCACGAAAGAAGCCATTACTGAAAAAGAATCATCCTAAATCTTGTATGGAGTTTGCAACAAGGCATGTAAATGATACTGCAGACATTTGACAGAAGGTTTTGTGGTCAGATGAGAAAAAATTTAGCTTTTTGGTCTAAATTCAAAGCGTTACATCTGGCGCAAGCCCAACATATAACATCACCCACTCAACACCATCCCAACTGTCAAGCATGGTCGTGGCAGCATCATGTTAAGGGAAAGCTTCTCATCAGCAGGGACTGGGAAGCTTGTCTGGATTGAGGAGAAGATGGATGGTGTAAAGTACAGGCAAATCCTAGAGGAAAACCTGCCAAGAATCTGAAACTGGGTCAAAAATTCACATTTCAGCAAGGACAATGACACAAAGTGCAAGGCAAAGCCACACTGGAGTAGTTTTAAAAGAAGGAAGTGAATGTCCTGAAGTGCCAGGAAGGATGGGCAAAAATTACACCATCCCATTGTGCAAAGCTGGTAGGGGCTAATCCAAAAAGATTCACAGCAGTAATTGCTGCCAAAGGTGCTTCCAACAAGTATTGAACTAGGGGTCTGAATAGTTATGCAATCAGCAAATTTCAAATTATGTATTTTCTTTGCAGGTTTTGATGACATTCAACTTCCTTCACACATAACAGTGTTAAGTTTGATCATTAGAGGTTTGAATAAAAACAAGTTCATTAAAAAAAACTGTTTACATTATTGGTAGGGGGGTGAAGGCACTGTTTATTTATGTTAAACCAAAGAACCAAAAGTAACTCTGGCATTCACTCTCAAGTGAGTGGGGAGGAGCCTAAGTTGATTTGGTCATTTAAAACTTCATCTGGATTCATTGGTATACTTCTACTTATTTCTCAAATTTCCAAGTTATTTAATATTTTACTTTTTTCACAGACATATACAATTTTTTCTGGATGGAATTGGTTTTTAAGTTTCCATAAGGGTGATGCAAAAGTTGAGTCATTTTCCCATTTTCCAGCTTCTTGAATGTTCTTTAATTCTTATTTTTGTAGGATGTCCTGTATGATCTACATATACATTATAGCATTCTTGACATATTAATTGATAAATACCACTATGGCTGTATTTTTTATTTTGTCTTTCTTGTTACACAGCATTTTGCTCAGATTGTTTGTACACTAGAAGACTAGTCTATGGATTTCTTTGTTTATTCTGTTATATAACAGAAAGGAATGGTGTAAGATAAGCTACACTGGGAAACCTTCTCACAAAATATATAACAGACTAAATAATAATGTATATGTAGGTCAGACAGGATGTCCCATATAAAAAAAGAATATTTAAGTAGCTGGTAATTGGAAAAAATAAACTTAACTTTTACATCAAACCTTATGGAAACTAAACACCAATTTCACCCCCAAAAAAAGAAAAAACTGCAAAATCTTACATGGCTGTGAAAAAGATAAAAATTAAATAACCTGGAAATTTTAGAAATAAATAAAAGTATAAAAATAAATCCAGATAAAGTTCTAAATGACCAAATCAACATATTTATTAAACATTAATTTTCCTTGATTTCCCCAATTTAGCAAAACATTTAATACTTTTTAAAGTTATTCTAAACATGGACTTTGTTTTTAAGAATATGAATGATTGCATTAAACTTTTCCAGTGTAATACAAAAATGGCAGAAGGAAGAAAAAAAGGATTTTTCTGAGTTTTTCAATGATCAATGCGTATTGCACAATTTCATTTCTATTGATACTGCTACAGTAAATTCAGAAGGTTACAAATGGCTAGAAGCTCAAATGTCATACCTAATAGCAAACATAAACAACTGTTATTTTGTGGTCTTATAATTCCTAATAGTCAAAAACACTAACAAAATATGTTTTAAATGCTGAGTGTAATTCAATAAATCACTAGTAAAAATAAGAGTATGAAGTACTTTCAATGATAATCAATATTAATTATAATCTGCATTACCCAATGTTTTTAAAAAACTATAATATTTTAAATTTAACTCACTATTTATAGAAAATTAAGAACTGGTCAATGAAACTGTATATGAAAAAAAGTAACACAAACAAGCTATTCCTGACAGACAATTCCTACATTTGAGACGTCTGTGCAATTCCTACATTTAAGACGTCTGTGCTCCAACAATGCTGACTTCAGATGTAAAGCAAATGACATGACTCGTTATTTTAGACATCAGAACTATCCCAATAACACCACTTAAAAGGCTAAACTTGCCACATTCAGTTTATCACAGGCTGATTGTCTCCACTAGAAAGACAAAACACATACTGATAGAGTTATTTTAGTCCTTCACATACCATCCTTTAACCAGACAGATTAACAGAATTGTCAAATGCAACTTTACCTTACTAACAAGAGACAACACATCTAATGATATTTTTACCACCCCACTCTTAATTTCTTTCAAATGTGAGAGGAATTTGAAAAACTGTCTAGTAAATTCGAAATTACAGACTGAAGTGTTTTTACTTGCACAAACTAATGGAACTCGTCTGTGTGGATGAACTATTTGCTTCACATGTAATTTTTTCACCAACTTAAAGACTTTCTCCAGTTCTACCTTTACCTTTAACGTAAAAGGCCAATTCACCTGTACATTAGAGTGCATTATTTACTGTATTCGCTGTACTAGATGTAAATGGCACCGTCGACCACCCAGTCCCCAAACACTTTAACTCCCTAGATTACAACAGAATTGACGACATGAGTGTACTTGTTTTATTACATGCCCCCCACAACACGTATGATCGCAAAAGCCTAGAACATAAACTCATATTTAAACTAAAGTATCTTCCACCACATAGAATTAATGAACATTTTTTTTTATGTGATTACAGCTTACATTAATTTCTCTTTGTCACCCTTGTTAATTAGACACCTTCTACACATATTTCCCTTATCATTATCTTTATTAAATTACTATTTTATCATTTTTTTTAAATTTATGTTTATTACTTTTCTGTGTCCTTTTAATTTCTAAAATCCAATTTCTGTCACTTTAATACTTGTTTCCCATTTTTAAAACTGTTTAGAGAACCACTTCAACAATGTTCCTTCTAACAATATTTTTGTTAACAAGCTCCATGCAGTATCTACATAATTTAGAATCTCTTTATATTCTAACCCTTCGATGATTCTGGCTAAGCCTTTTTTCAATGTAACACAGTTTAAACCCCCTGATAAAGGGCTTTTGCCCGAAACATTGCAAATAATAATAAAGTTTTTGTCATAGAAGTGAGTTTTACCAATTATGAACATTTTTTCATGTCTTGTGGTCTTTTATACTGTGTGTTTTTTCTAAATGAAACTGTATGGCTCTTCTATGTCAAAACCTTTCTTCTAACTGTCCATGTATTAAGGACAGATGCAACAGGGGTCTGTTTTCTTCAAGTATGGTTTTTTACTGATGATAATGATTTGAAGTAAATAACATACTAATCTGACACGATAGCATGTTAATCATAAAATAGATCAGAATGTAACAAAGAAATGAAGTTTAAGTTGTATTTTATGATTAATTTTATTGATATATAAATTAGGTATTTCCTTTTTATTTCCAACAAGAACATAAATAATGCATTTTTTCTGTCTTATGGTTGTAAGTTCTGTCACCCTGAGTGCTTATCATACATTAGGTAAATACAAAAACACTTTACTAATCACAAAATTCCTTGGAGGTGTGGAAATTGGGAGGCGTAATATACCATAACCTACAATATCTCATTTCTTTATTTTTTACTTTCTATTTTTAATTTCTTAATTTAAAATATAAAATGTTTCAAGAGTTCTTGAAATGATCAATGTATGTGATAAAATGTTAGTAATATGTATTTTCAGTTAATCAACAAGTAAAAACATTTTCATATATATTCAGAAGCAAAAAAGTGATAAACAGAGAAATATCATGTTACATACACTGTAAACATATTTGGTACCTTTCTCAGTGAAAAAAATCCCAATGGCAACATTAAAGAAATTGGGAGGTGTAATGACATAACCTAGTTGGGTACTTTCAAAAATAATTATTATTAATAATCAGCATTAAAAATTATAATACATTAAATGCAATTCACTTTCCATAAAAAAAAATTTAAACTGGTTAATAAAACCAATTTTGACATAAGTTTTAAAATTCATGAAGCTACAGTTCTGAAGAAAACTTTGGATTGTATGTAACTCAGAAAGAAGGTAAATCCTATACTACATTAAGTAATAAAACATGAAACCACAACCACAATTTTTCTGATGCTGTCATCTTGGGTCTTCATCTGAAAAGCTGAAACTAATGTGGCCAAGAAACAACACAGCAAGTAATTGCTGTGTAAAGAAACTACACTTTATCAAATACTATAGCAAACTGATACATTATCCAAGTTCAGTGTCATGCTACAAACAACTGGGACCAAAGGCAAAAAAATTACATGGTCATGTAGGAGCCAGGCCCCTAAAGGAATGTACTTGAACACACACCAGGAAATGCACAACTTGAGGGCTTTTGTAGGCTTGTGAAGTCAGTTTATAACAAAAAAAAAACACAAAAAAACAGGCAGAATCTGCTATAGCTTTTTGAAGAGATGTAGCTTTTGGCCAACTGGGCTCAGGGTGGTTGCTCTCCCTTGCTTCTGTGGTGGTACTGTACTGTCCAAGTTGGCTTATTTTGAGCTTACAGCCAGATATGTGGTTTCTCCAAGTATAATCTAACTACTATACAGCCTTGCTGGCCTTATATTCAGTATCACAATTCATTAAATTGGCTGCAATATGGCAGCTAAAGTAGTTTACAATTTACAAACGATTTAATATTTAACATATAAGTATATTAATTAACAGAAATATCTTTATCCTGTTTAGAAGCTCTTTAAAATTCTTAAACAATAAAGATCAAATACACACTAAGACCATTTCACATTTTTAGCAACATATAACAACTTTTTTTAAAAAGATTTATAAATATTTTTAACTCTTTATACATCAAAAATATAAATATGCAGATGATTGTGAATTGTAACAGTATGAAATTTGAATGAGTAAAATTTTAAAGAAAGATCTTACTTCCTGAAATGTTTTCACAGAATTGTGTAAGATCAAATGAACGTATTACTCTTTTTACCTGATTTTATTGTTTCTTTTCCATCTTCTGGATCAGTTCTCTTTTTTTCCTTGTCTTTCTCAGCACAAATTTTAGAATCAAAACTATCTGAAAACATATCAAGAGCATCATCACTTGTTTCTGGTGCAATTTCAGTTCTATCTTTTGCTGTCTTTGCCATTTTCTTCTCATCCTCAACTTTCAAAAGAAAATCTAATTTCTCATAAGTTTGTTCATAAATGTCCATATCTCCAGACTGTAAAATTTCATTTGCAAGTTCAGTGAGCTGAAGCAGCTTCTGTTGATCCACCTCAGAATTATTTTCGCTGTTTGTTTTCTGGTTCCTTCTATCCTTTAACCATCGACGGCTGGCACTGGACTGCTTTATGCTACTTCCACCACCACCATGCCTACGAATTGCTCTCTGAACAGTTTCTCCAGGTTTCATAAGCTTCAGCATTTCCTTATAATTATTTAATTTGTCAGACATTTCCATTTCTTTGTCAAGGTTATTTTCATCATCCATATTACCTTTTGTAATTTCTTCTCTGGATTTGATCTATAAGGTGATAAATAAGTAAAATTATGGAAAAAAATAACAGAGCAATCTTGTGTATTCAGTCACTGTGACATTTTCTTATACTTTTATATAAATTGTGCGTTGAACTAAAAATCAATATATTTATTACTATTGTTAAAAAAAATAACTTCAGGTCAATATAATGAAGTATTTTGAAGAATGACTCTTAAAATATATCACAAATGTAATTTAGTAAAATGTCATTAGTATTGTGAAACATGTTGTGATACAGCATGACTGCCTACAATTTTTGTTTTGTTACTGTAATGTTATTTATAATTCTGTGCTAAACTAAATTGAAAACAAAACTGGAGAACAAATATAAAATCCCCAAAAAAGCTAACAGTCCCCTATTTCTCAGAGACCATATATAAAAATATTACCACTTAAAGCATCAATACATAGTTTGTATTTGTCTGTTAAAATGTGGTGTTTTCCAAAATGTTCCATGTGAATACAATCAACATTTTATAACATAACTGGACTACTTAAATACTAATATGTGTTCAACCATCATGATAACAACAAATAGAACAAAAGGTTTTCACAGTTTCTATACTTAGAGAATGCATGTTTTGATTTATTGTACAAATTCAAAAAGTTGTTTATTAGTTACATCATATACTTTTCTTATGACTAGTTGGTGTTAGCTTTCTGATAAAAAAAAAGTCTCTAAAAATGATTATTGTGAATAATAGGAAAACCATACTTAGTTTAAACTCAGAATTAATTATTGATAGTACAGTAAGTTTTTGTCAAAGTCTAAACACCTGAATGCCAAACTGACCATGTTTTCAAATTTTAATAAATACAAGCATATTTATTTTTCTACAATTGTAAATTACAGCTGTTCATTTGTTGTACTAAAAAGTATGTATACTTGATCGCTGAATGTTATCCTTTAAATGTTGGATGAATAATACCGAAACATCAACAAAAATGTCTACATCACTTTAAAACTGTTTCATTTGTAAGCTTTTGATCTTATCCCTGGGATCATTATCTGATTAACTGTTAGCCTGATGATTTTCCTAGGAACAGCATGTATATAATAATAAAAAAAAACATTTAGCTCAATGATGGTCCTAGAAACAGTATAAAAAAATTGAAGGAAAAAAATTAATATGGTGTAAACCCATTTATAGGTGTTTTAACAGTGCATGTACTTTACTATGCTAAATAAGGAGTGACAGACTAACTCACAGTTTTACATGGATGTTTTTCTACTAATTGAAATGACGGTAGAAAAAAAGGAATCATTTACAAGATTAAATCTATCTTCTCACTTTTTTTTATTTGCTTTGAAAAATAAATGCTTCTTTATTAACAGTAAAAATATAAAACAAACCTAGCTAACCATAACACAGCTGTATTCAATTTAGTCCTCTCTGAAGCATGGGATTTATCTAAAGCAGTTAATATTATCTTCTAGACATCAAAATCAAATACTAAGGGCTCAACTGAACATAAGAGGCCACATTTAAACTTAGTTCCACATACTCCTTACTAAAAGTTATTTTCTTTGGTGAAGAAACTCGTCTGGTCACTAGCCCAAAAAAATCGTATACCGTATGCCAAAATCAATGTGCTAATATAGAGTGAAAAATGAAATATCCACAAAAAATTTTTTTTATTATTACCCCTTTCAAGAAACTTTTTTTCTTATTCTTAAACAAGAAACTGTCTGATGTAAAAGAAGCAAACATATCCAATAAAAGAAATTATAATATGTTAAACTATAATAAAAGACTTCAGTTTGCTACTGTGTGTTTCTGAGTTATGTACGTAACTGCTCATTACTTATAACAAATCTTACAGCAAAAAAATCTTCTTAAATTAACAGTATTTGTAACTTAATGTCATGGTACTTCTTTTAAATAAAAATCATCCATAAGAACTGCAAAAATCATAGGTAGGAGGTCATATGGCTTACCTAACACAAGCCTGAAAAGTAGCATTAACTTAAACTAACTTTTTTACAAAGTCATAACCATATTAACAATTAAGTTCTTCAAACAGGCATCTAGTTGCAGTGTTCCAGATCAGATACGTACCCATGAAAATATGCAATTCTGTACATAAAAAAATGCATTGGAAATAAAGCTTGTACATATCACGTGTGTATACTAATCATTGGTATGTACATCATTCAGATATACGTGCCTATTCGCCAGTTTGAAAGAAACAATATATTAGATATGACAAAAACAGAGTGGTTGAAACACTATTATCAGATGCTCTTTTAATTGTTGAAAATCCCTAAGGGAATAGATAAAGAGTACAGTGTTAAAAAATATAATAGGCTCAACATAATTCATGTTTTAGCAGCTCGGAAAAGGTGTTCATACAAAACAATTATCGATGTAACAAATGGCTTATACAAATAGTGTTCCAACCACAACTGTGTTTCTTGTGTCCTAGTCAGCCTGATGAGCTTTGGATTAAGTGAAACACACCGTCAGCAACAGATATGCCAAACACAGATGGCTGGAATACTATTATTATACATTTTATAGAATTTACTTTTCACTTATAAAATAACAACATTAGTTCAAGTATCTGATACAGAGATGCTTCACTGCATAGCATTAAATGGCACAATAAAAGCTATGTATTTTCATATATACATTGACTTTGATAAAGGAAAATTTTATTTGGTATGATAATACCAATAAATGATGTTCCTATTTCATAATCCATTTAATATCTTCCATTTCCACTAATGTATTATAAATGGACCATTAAAAAAATGATATTCATATTTTTTTCACTAAATGTAACTAATTATGAATAAATAAAATTTTGTATCTTGAAGCATATATAAAAGCCTCCTGTAAGATGTGTTATATTTTGATGTCTTTTCTTGAATTTTTTACATAATTTTAAACATAGTTCTATACAGTAATTTTTTCACTTATGATCACTTTCATCTTTTACAAAACATA
>NW_013667704.1:191819-195378 GCF_000517525.1 Limulus polyphemus
TATTAAAAAAATTAAAAATAGATAAAATATGCATTTTATGGAGGATACAATTTTTTTTGGGATTTCAAAATAATGTACTAAAACATTAAAAGTAATAAGTTCAAATCTGTAGCAAATATAGATATTGTAATCATTTCTTATAAATACCATTTCCTAATGTAATTTTCCAAGATATTAAAGATCATAATGCAAAAAAACTAAATTTATTAAAAGTATTAGGCTTTATGTTTATTAAACTACCTACATTTGTCAAAGTACTTATGAACTTTCGAATATATTCGTCCACTAGTTTTGTTGTTGGAATGAAATATAGCAAGACTTTCAATGCCTACTAAGAAAGTTAGTAGTCGGTAGTCATCGGGTTAAATTTTGTTCTTCTTGGAGGGGTGGTAAATAAATTAGAGAAAAGGGGATGACTAGAGAGCAAATGTTGCATTAGGGCAAATTTAGATGTTTTTAAAAATATTGTCTTATAAAAGTAAGAACTTAACACTTATATACTATTAAAGTATGGATTATTAACTATGTTTTTATGCTATACTTATTGTTATACTTTTAAAAAAATCTAGTTTAATTAAGCTTTGAATGTAACTCAATTATTCTGAAATCCATTTGGTTTTTATTTTTTTAAACACTTACAATATAACAGCTTCCACAAGTCAACAACCTGCTATATCAAGCACCGAACCATCTGATCTAAATGGTAAATTAATTTCATCAACTGGATAGTTCCTACCATAGCTTCTTCAACTATTCTCAACACATCATTCTATATGTAATGATCTTTTAAACAGAGAAGGCTATTTAAGTTGTTTCATTATACCTTATGAAACATATCATCAAGTTATCACAGTACCCAGCCAGCCAGAAACTAAGTTGAAGGAGACACACAAATCTTTGAAACAACTTATTGGGAATTTGTTAGCACAGGTTTTGGACACGAACTGCAATGGAAGTAGACATAATTATTGAAGGGTTTAAATAAAGTGAAGAAAGGTATGGACTTCATTATCTTCATGTCCCAGGAATTGGAATTTCAAGACTTTATTGCAGAATCATATCACAAGTGTCATATGGATTTAAAGTATATAAAAAAAAAAAGATTGAATGCACCAATATGTAGTTCATTGCAACACCTCTAATCTCTATGAGACAGAAAAAAATTATTCCACTGATTTTTTTTTGCAAAAGAGAATAATAGAAAAGTAATTTTAAAACACGACCACAATCACTTTTATAAAGCACAAAGTCAACACTACGCAACATAATGAAACTTCTGAGATTTTATTATTTGGACAACTCTGGGCATCACAGTGGAAACTATCAAAAAAAGACTTATGGGCTTCAGTGTTTTGAAGGTTACAAAGTTTCACCATCAGTGTTTGCTTCTTAAACTAGTAGATCTCAGATATGAAAGAAGTATGCTTATACATTAACCTCTGTATATCATTGAAGCATAAAACCAAAAGAAATGTGCCAAAACTGACATCATTCATCTGAAAAAAAAAAGAATATTACAGATAATGACAGATAAAGAGATAATGAAATAGAAAAGAATCCCATTGGATTCAAATTATTATATTTATTTAACTGTAACACATTTTCTTTCCCTCCATATACATTTGGAATATTTTATGTATCAATCTCTGAAAATCAATTTTCAGAAAACAGCCTTGTTTTACTGTTAGTGTCTATTGTTTAATTTCCAGAATATATGTAAAATAAATTCAAAGGGGAAAATGGAGTAAATCTGAATACCTAAAATACATGACCGAAATATGTGAGGAAAAACTAACACATGAACAAATGGCTTCTTTATATTCCACAGAAGGACACGTTATTTTATGTATTTTTTACACAATTCATACAAAATGTCGTTTGGTAAACTTGAAAAACAGATTAACTGTAAATATTTTTACAACAAATAAAACGTTCATGACCTTTGTTATCAACATTTATAGTACTTTATTCTCGAAATTTAAGTAACAGCAATTATTATTTTGGAATAATACTATATCATTTATTGTATATATTACAAAAAAATATATTTAAAAAAATTACTCTTTGATTTAATGACAAAATGGAGCTATAAAATAATTGTGAAAAATAATCTTTATTTTTGTTTGGATGCAATAATTATGTCTGGATTTATTCTTTATGATGTAATATGGATCAAAAATGTTTTAAATGAAGTAATAATACCAGCAATAATTATGTCTGGATTTATTCTTTATGATGTAATATGGATTAAAAATGTTTTAAATGAAGTAACAATGCCAGATGTGTAAACATACAAAAACACTAACTACATACTTCCGAAGATTAGGATTATTTTAACAAGCACAAAATAAATAAATGAACTCTTTAACCCTATCTCCACGGGCATCTTTTTCTGTGCACATTATGAGGGTTTAGTATTTTCATGCTAAGAATAAAAATACTTCACATTTCAGTTTTCGTATTTCTCTTGCATAACATCTAGAGCCTCCTAAATGAGCGTCAAAAGCTTTTTGGGTAAAACTATATTTCATCTCTAATTTTTTCCCACCTAACCCTAACTCTAAATAAATCATCATATGAAAAACTGAAAAATATTAAATAAAATCAATAATAGCGTTTTCCTTCTAGAATGACTGCAAATTGTAACAAGCAATTACAGTTATTTATCTTTATAGCCTCAGCTATCTAGCCTTTTCATACCCGCTTGTTTTTAATTTCATCATATTACAATGCCCTTTAGACCCTATCTAAGTATGTGATAAGAAGTTAACTACATCAGGAGAACTTAGTGTAAACAACTGATAAGTTTACAATCAAGTGACACTATTAGCTCATGCTAGTCTTGTGAAGTATTTTAAATTAATTTTTCATTTGCTTTTTTGCTATCTAACCTAAGGAGCTTCTAATTTTATTTATCTAAATTTGTTAAAGGATATACATGAAAAATAAGGCTTAAATTAAAGCCTTTGAATTCAGTAACTGGTACTCAAGAGAGTACTTTCTTAGCATTAATTTTTCCATATTGTATTGGTTCTCCACAAAATCATGTGCTACTAATTCAGTCAGGTGTAGATTACTTCAGTGTGCAATCAGAACAGTGCTTCATTTTTTCACGAATTAAATTGTTATGAAAATCAAGTCATCGAAATTTAATTTTTTAAAATAAAAACTAACCTAATCTGTAAATGCCTTTTGCTAAGACTGACTCAGTAAAGGTTTTGTAACTTCACATACATATCTTGGTCTTGGTAATTGTTTGAGTAGTAAATAAAAACATGTAGTATGCAAACTGCTGTGTTATAAAAACTTCCAAATGTTATTGTCACGAAGTCTTCTAAGTACTTTTGTGTCACGTGAATTGTGATCAAGTTTTAACAGAATTTTGCATTCAATATTTTAAAAAATATATACTAAGAAAAAATAGTTCTCCCATTTTAATGTTTAACTTTCTTTCAGGTATGTTTTGTAAAAGGTGAAAGTGATCATAAGTGAAAAAAATTACTGTTTAGAACTGTTTAAAATTATGTAGAAAAGACATCAAAATATAACACATCTTACA
>NW_013667704.1:195617-197513 GCF_000517525.1 Limulus polyphemus
AAAAAATTTTGAAAAAACATTTCTTCTTAGAGGGCACTTATTTACAGTCTAAAATGTATTTTAGGAATTTTTTCATTAAATTCCTCTTTGAACTTAATTAACTAATATAATTTTGTACAAATAATTGGATGTTATGCTACTATTTATAAAAATAAAATCAGAAATCCATTAAAAGATAAGTTCTCTATCATTTTTTAATTCACAAATGATTTTGTCCTCACACTTGCATTGCCTACTAAGAAAGTTAGTAGCCGGTAGTCATCGGGTTAATGTAAATTACTTATTATAATATTCGCATCACTCAGGCAAAACATAATTTTCATAGCCTTCAATCTTAATTGGTTACAAAGCCATGAAATAGACAACCAGACCCTACTTGCCACACCCACCTGTCACAACCTCTCTTTCAGAAATTGTCAATAGTTCTCTCTGACTTTCAGTACTATTTTATTTATAACCAAGGGAAAGCCAAGGTTTGCATCTATCAAAGAATGTAATATATTATGATGTTTTCTGTAAATAGAATTGTCAAACTTGCTTTCAGTTCAAGCTTGATTCCCATGAGAAACACATTAATGAGGTTAGCTGAAATTTTAATGGCTCTTGTTGCATAGTTAGAAAGCCAGAAAAATTGTGATAGTTAAGGGACATTGTCTGCTTTTTGCACATTATTATTCTGTGTTCTTTGATACATTATTTAATTAAATAAAAAGTTATTTAGTGCAGTACTACCACCAGTATAAAAAAGTAGGGTTAAATGTCATCGACATTCGACAGCAAAAAAAAAGGAGACCCAGGTAAATACTTTTTTTCTTGTTTTTCATGTGTATTCTTTATTTATCATTATAAAAGTAACTAAAATATAAAACTAGGAAACATTTTATATTAGTTAAGGTTAGATTAGGTGAAATAAATAATAACATAAGAAAAATTTTTCATGGTGTACACTTGCAAGTAGTTCGTGCATAATGTAATTTGATAGCGTAATGTAAGCTGCACGTTTTGCAAGTAATTTAAAACTTATAATGGTATGAATAGTAATTAGACAGGGTTCAAAGGACAATAAAATTTAAGTATAAATAGATGTATACTATTCATTATGTTAGAAAAACACATAGGTTCAAGAAGTTTTGACATGAATAAAAACCCTATAACCCGAGAGTAAAGCTATTTAGGGTAAACAAATGTAATTTCATATTACAATTTCAAGTCATTCTAGAAAGAACAAAATGGTGAATTAAATTTAATTAGATTTTGTTTTGGTGGTTACGAGGTCAGTCAAATTGATCAACTTTGTATAAAGTTAGGGTAGAGAAAATAACAGATAAAATATAAAGTTTTACTAAAAGTCTGCCACATTTTTTGCAGATACACAAAGTTTATTAAAAGTTATAGTATAAAAACTATAAAAAGTACAAACTTATTATGAGATCAGTCTAATTGACCGAAATCATAGTGTGAGAGTTAATAATAGCACAAGAACTCACATCAGTTGATTGTACGTCACACAATCCAAAACAAAACTAACATGCAATAATAACAGAGATAAGTGGTAAATACTTAACCCACTGCACTGACCATCAGAAAATTTTGCACTGTCTTATTACATGTTACATTATCTTTGACCAAAACATTTCTGTAAATGTAGATAAACAAAACTGAACAGATAATTGCAATCATTCTTTTAAGATGATGAGGAACCCACTTTTTGGAAAATAAAATTTTGGCAATGGCTTGAATGAGTAACTGAGAAAACTTTATTATAAATGTACAACGTTTTAACCTAACAATGACATAATTTTGTTGAAATGTTGTACATCTATAAACTACTAAAACTCTGAGATTGTTTGTTTGCTTGTCTGTAATTAAATACAGCAAAAAAATGATGCATAATAG
>NW_013667704.1:198513-207109 GCF_000517525.1 Limulus polyphemus
TAAATTCTCTTAAAATAAACCTTCATTTCGATGCAATATTAAAATTAGCTTGAATTCTTCATAACCTCTGAATAGTGGTTGACCCAACTGGTCACATTGGTCTAGTTTATAATAAAGTTTTCTTCATTACCCATTCAAGCCATCTCCAAACTTTTGCTCTTTTATTGGTGTACCAAATACACTTTTTCTGAACTGGGTCATTTTCTGCAGAGTACTAGTAATTTCACAATTGCAAAAGCTGAAGTCAACATATTTTGATTATCTAGAAAAATGACTTTAATTTAAATGATATCAAGCAGTGATAACTGCTTGTGGAGCCATATAAGTTGCCCTTAAACATAGAATTGTTTTCTTTACATCTGATAAAAAAGAATTGCAAAATTTTTTGCATACATTTTTTCTGTGCTCTTTATCAATATTCTGTGCTCCTTACCTTGACCCAATCAATATTGTCCAGCCAGCTATCTCTTATTTCCTTTTGATCTTTGTGAAAAATATATGTTCCTTCTTTATCAAAGTGGCCTTCTTCCAATTCTTCTTTCATGTTAAATGGTGTGATGCGAATATCTCCTTCAAAGTCTACAGTAGCTTCCTCTTGCCCTTGATGGAATGAAAAAAATCAATACTGACAATATTTGACTTTTCAGACAAAATTAGTTTCCATCACCACTGAAAGAAAGTAAAAAAATATTTTTCTACTAAGACATTCTTCTTTCTTACCCTCATAAATAATGTTGCCTTTATTAACTAAGTCACTTTTCGAAACCATTCACCACTGATAAGAAAGCTTGTCATTCATATAGAATTATTTACCCACCCAATCCATAGTTAATTCACAGTAACATATATGTGATAATGCATTGTCTAGCTTGGTCTTACACAAAAATATGAATTCTAAACTCTTAAATTTTATAATCTAAAAATATTATACTCTCTCTCTCTATATATATAGTTTTAAAAAGTGCAAACAGCCTTCTGTTGTTTGCACTTTTTAAAACAATTAACATATGCTAATAGCAGTGTGACACCAGGTACAAACTGTTCTGATCTATGCCAAATGTGTAGCACTTGTATATTTGGTTCATGAAAAATTCCCAACTATTAGATGTACAATGCTGTCAAAAGTACATTTAAGACTAGATTAATGTGTTACAGCCCTTTTAAAAGAAGGATGATTACATAGTGAGATTGTTAAATGATGAAGGGCCAAAAAGACAAAATTTCAAAGAGTCTTAAATTTTAAGGCAAAAATGGGTTATGAAACCACAAACAAGCCAAAATGGAGCAACACACTCATCCACAAAGTTGAGGCTATGGTTGTGAAAGAGTATAATCTAATCAAAAAAGCCATTGCAATAAAGCTATGTATTTGGTACCATTAACAAGTTAATAAACAAGATTTTTAAGTTTTATGAAGACTCAAGTTTCTAACCTCTCTTCACATTAGAGGCTTTTTTCATGGGAACAATGGCCAAATAAACTGGAACCTCAGCAATCCAATTCAACTACATACCCTCAAGACCCCCATATGCAAAGTTGAGCAATGGCACATAATTTTGCCATCAGAATAGAGATGATCAATAACAGACAAAGTAGTTTCTCTAAGGCTAGGTTATTAGTGACATCTGTGACATAGAGGCCTAATGCATTGCTTGATTGGCCATACCCACTGCTGTGGACTGTAGTTTCATCTATTCAAGGCTAATCACCACAGCTTGGGTATCAAACCAAAGAAATACAGTCAAGCCTCTTATAATGGTGATGTGTATACAAGATTTATCAGATTTTTGAGTCCTTTTTATTTTGTCATAGAGTAATCAAAATTAATTTAGGTGTGTGAATCATCTTATGGCATTGCACCTAATTTATTCTGTAAGTTGCAGATTTCTTTTTCACTAGAGATAAAATTGAAAATAATGTCCTTATGAAGCATGATTTATCATCAGTAGTGTAAATCAATTTTCAGGGTATAATGTACTGATTAAATAGTGCTCAATTCAACTGCTACATCTTGAAATTACCTTCTAACTCTTCAGGATCCAAAAAATTGTATTTTTTTGCAGCTTCTTCATCATCTTCTTCATCACTATCAAGTGAGTTTTTAAAATTATTAGCTGCATCGATACAGTCATTTTCAAATTTCTTTTCCAAAGGTTCCATAAAGTTCTCTTCTTCAGCCAATTTTCGTTTCGCCATGATCTTTACTGTGTTCTAGATAAGACTGAAATCAAACTATTTATCAATTCATATTCATAACAATGGAAAATTAATTGTTATAGATAGAATCTTAAATATCAATGTTTTAATACATACTTTTAAACATGAACACTCTTTGAATATGTACTAAATCATTTAAAACAGACTAAATTTTTACCTTGCATTTGAGGTGTCTACACGTAAGGACCAACTACTTCATGTGTGGTTAAAGTGAAAAAAAAATGTGCTACATCAACTACCCAATATCCAAATAATTGGAAGTTCACTACCTCATAATGCTCACCATAAACAAGTCTTGTTTATTAACCTAGAAGTACATAATACTTATATACACAAAACACAACTTGTTGTAGGAAAATAATTGGCATTTTAACTTCAGTAAGAAGGCTCATAAACATTTGTAGAGCCTAAACACTACTAGATGCTATACATAAAATAAAAACCAGAAGTGTCATAACCAGGGTTGATATATTTGACTCGTGTAGCAGCTGTAAATTATATTATATTAATTTACTGGGGGACATGCCCCAAGACCCCCCAAGATTCAGCTGCTTTTAGCAGCTCCTTATATTTTCAATTTCTCATTGTAAAATCTGCATGTCTAGCCAAGCACCCAACTTTGAAACTCATTCCTACACCACTAGATACCCTAACTAATCACTGAAAAAACTGGTAATTTTTCTTTACTAAATTATGTCAAATCACACATAATCAGTCTTAAGCAATTCAACCCTAACAATGAGATAAATTTCCAGTTAAGTAATAAAGTTTTTCTAAAAAAAAACATTTTTAATAATATATCTGTCTCAGTAATAGTCTTAAGCAATGAACTCAATTGATTACCTACAAGTATTAATTACATATTAAGTTGGCAAAACTATTAAGGATATCTGCTGCCATCCCTAATTTTGAACTGCTGACCAGAAGGAAGGCAAATAACTAGCAGTGCTCACTGCCAACTCTTTATCAATGAATAGGGTTGACTGATTATAAACAGCCTTAGTAGCTTTGCCATAACTCAAACTTGTTCAGCTTCAGACACATACCAATTAAACTCACAAAATATGATGGATAGCACTACTTTCATTGGTGTAACTGCACACAGCAGAAAGTACACAACTCACAAATGTGAGTGTGTGGCCTAATGGTTGCTGGTTACACAGCTGGCCATAGTGATACCTGTTGTTCTGATTTACCTTGTTTCTACTAAACAACAGTGTAGCTGCAACTTAATATATTGCTTACTTATTACAAGATACAAATGTAACTAGTGTTACAGTAAGTTAATATTGATTATTTTTCTTTAAAAACTCAAAAACCACTTTAATTGCTGAATAACTTGCTCATTAAACTGTGTTTGTCAAAAAATACTATACTTGGACTAACAACAGTAGAAATATATAGCACCATTAAGTCATTAACCTATTTTATTAACATGTTCTTGTTTAATTATGGCTAGCTCTAGCTAGATAGGAACAATGAGAAGGGAAAACATGTTTGATTGTCACCATGTGTTTCTTAAACACTGCCTACCTAGTACAGTAAGCTTTAAGTTGATTTATTGATTTCTTAGAATGCATGTGTTTATACAGTTTCTTCCAGCCTACATTTTAAAATGCAAACACATTAGATTGTATTCTTTCTCAACTTTCATTCATATCAACAACTCCTCACTTGAAATCTTATGATTTTTTATACTTATAAAGTTCTCAATTATTTTTAAACTTTTTTTACACTACTGACATTGAATTAAGAAA
This sequence comes from Limulus polyphemus, assembly GCF_000517525.1. Classification (NCBI taxonomy): domain Eukaryota; kingdom Metazoa; phylum Arthropoda; class Merostomata; order Xiphosura; family Limulidae; genus Limulus; species Limulus polyphemus. Next base: position 202,488 of record NW_013667704.1, read on the forward strand.
AAAATTCAGAAATGTCAGTAATAAAAGATTTTTGGTATTACTTTGTTTTAATCTTTCTTATAAAACTTCAACTACCGTCTTATGAATCATTTTAATTTCTGAAAATAGGTTATCTAATTTCATTACAAGTTCTCTTGCCAAACAATTAACATTGTGCTGTCTGCTTTTCTAGGATCAGAGTGTATTTGTTTTCATTGAATTATATATATTATCATACACTATGACAAAAATTGTTATTAGTTTTATAACATTAAATCTAAGGACAATCATTATTTTTTAAAGAATTAGTTTATTTAGTTTTGGAAGAGTAGTCACATGAAAACCTGTATGGAGAAACTTACTGAACAGTTTTAATTTTATTTTCAGCTTGTTACAGTTTTTGTCATACATTGGGTATCTACTATATAAAGTAAAAAAATACATGGTCGCATACATATCTGTTCCTTATACATTTCCACTTTTCTTGATCAATCAGCAACAAACTTGACACAGTGATATAGGATGACATGAAGAAGGTCATGAAGTGGGTGGGAGTGGACCCCCCATCTTCTATATAAATAAAAGTCAATATATGTGTGTGTGTGTACCTGTTCCTTATACATTTCCACTTTTCTTGATCAATCAGCAACAAACTTGACACAGTGATACAGAATGATGAGTAAGGTCATGTGGGGGTTGAACCCTCCCATATAATTTCATATTGTAAGAATTCTTGAAAACAGTATATCTTTCTTTTCAGTATTGGCACTTTTATGTATTTATATTGTACTTTTAATGGTTATTATGATAAGATAAAAACAACAGAAGCACAATTTCCTATCCTTTGTTACAAACAAATTTTTATTTCACCTGTTTAACGGATAGGTACTTCAGCTAGTATGATATATTTTCATGTACAAAAAGTTTAGGATTAGAAAAGTAGCTTAATACTATACTGTTGTTTCTGAAAACATGTATATATTAAATGAAAGCTAGTAACACATTGATTTTGTAATGTTACAAAATATCATGAATTCAAGTCTCAAAGTGAAATAAAAGACTATTATGTAATGGGAATTACTGAAACTTTGTTAGATTTGGAGTATTTAATAGTAAGAAACTTCACAGAAGGAATGGAGTTGCTCTCTATAGATAAGTGATGAATTGCAGTCTTTTAGGAATGAAGACAAATCAAAGTCAAAATGTTGAATCTTTATGGGTTACAATCAGGGATTTCAAATATAGTATCAAATATTGTATAGCTTTTAACTTGCAGTTGCTATTAGATACCTGATTAGACAAATGAAGTAAATGAAAAATTGTATAATGGTACAAGGGCTATTACTAAATAAGGATAATTATAAATGTTATATTTAGTACATACCTAAATAGAAAACACTTATTTCATCATTCCTTAGGTCACTGAGATATCGCACATGGCTATATTATTTATTTACAACAAAAAGCAGCCCAGTGATCCCTGTTGTCAAAAATATAAATTTGTTATTCAAACAATAAGACCAATATTCTTTATGATTTTGAGTATGTAAGTTCAAACTCTGGAATCAAAATTTACATAAAATGTATCATTTTATAAATTGAGGTGCTAAATTTGAATTTTATACCATTTTTTGACTTAATGAGATATAAATTGCAATTTTGTTCAGGGGGTGTCCATATAACACACCTTGATCTTTCTCTTAAGCCATACAAGTAGTGTGCTCTTTAATAAAAGTTGTACTGAAAATAGGATTTCGGGTTATAGTTACAGAGACATTGTGTAAGTCTAAAGAGATTATAATTCATTGTATAGGTCACAAGTTAGGTCTTATTTTGAATATTTTGTTCAGTCTTGAGCTCCTTACCTTAGGAGGGACATTGAATTGTTGGAAAGGGTTTCAGAGGAGAGTTCTATGATGATAATAATGGGATGGAAAGGTTGTCATAAAAGGACTAAATATGATATCTCAAACTGTTTTCTTTGGAAAAAAAGAAGAATTAGATGAGATCTCATTGAAGTGTTTAAGACGTCAAAGGAATTGATAGTGTTTCGATGTATCATCTTTTTGTTTTGTACTTATGGTGAGAATGGTACAATTCTCACAATAATAAATTATGTCAGAGGAAAGAGTCATTTTCAGCCAAGATAGTTTTATTTTTCTAACAGACTGGTTGACCTTTGGAATGGGTACCTTCAGATGTGATAGATGCAGTAACTTTTAAGGAAGAGCTTGAAAAATATTTAAATAATAAGGGGTGGTGAGTTTTTTACTTACCCTGGATGAACAAACATAACCCTTCTTATCCACAAATTTTATGTTATAAAAAGACCACAACTGTGCACAATATTTTAGCCCTAACTAGTAATTTGTATAGAGATAATTAAAAACAAGCTTCCATCCAAACTAGAATTAAAACACCTACTGCCCCTGTGTCAGGGGAAGTTATCAACACAGCATAATACTCTTACTCTTAGACCACTAATGACACTATGCCATTCACTGGTAATTTGTATATAACAATTAGCAAGTTGTTACTTAGGTGAACAAGCAATACTACTACTAGTACTAGACTAGTATCAGTATCAAAGCACCTCAGCATTAATTAATAACAAAGTAACGATTGTACTGCTGACATGACTAACTACTATTATTAATCATAACAAAACTTATTTTAAAATTGAATACTAATAGTAATACTAATATTATTCATACTTTCGAACAGTCTTTTTTAGTTTAACTTGTTTGTCGCTCATTCATGTTTTAACTTATAAAATTCCAAACGAAACAATCTAAAAAACTGTTCTTGACTTTACATTTGAACAAATCGACCTTTAAAGTTTAAGTTAGTAAACATAGTTAACCCATATCTAATTTCTTTTCTAAAGTTATAAAGAATATGATTAAAATTAATAAATACTCACTAAACGTCGTAGACTATACCTAGGTCCTTTCTCAAATTATCCTAAAATGAATACGCCCCTATCGGTTTTCAATAATTCTGAGTCCATTTTCAACAAAAATTATTGTTTTACTTTTTTCTTTCCATCTAAAATAATATACTTATATATATATATATGTGTGTGTGTGTGTGTGTATATATATATGATAGTAACAAAAATTCATTTCTGAACTATCGATTTAATTTCAGAGAAAATTAAAAATGATAATTACTTACTTTAATAACAAAAATAAAGAATGGGTGTCAGTATATGTCTCAAATGGCCCATATCATAATTAAATGAAAATTTTCAAACTTACTGGTATGGATGTGGTTAGAGCTATGTGATATATCTGCAGAATAACAGAATATTCAACAAGATATTTACTACGAAGTGATGCTGTGTTTTTCTGTAGACCTGGATTCGTGAGAATAAAATAAAGAGACTGGAAGTTTTATTCAGTTGCATACCGTAAGAAAAATGCTACACCCCTGGTGCCAGTTATTTACTGTAGCGGACTACTTAATTACAATAATCTGGAAACCACGGACCAGAGAAATGTGGGGTTGGTGGATTGGAAGAATAGTTTTGTTTAATAACCAAGAAAAATACCAGTTTTAGAAAGAAATACAAATTTAATGACCGGACACAAGCAAAATATCTGTGCTAAACTGCAAGGACATAGCCAAGGCCTAGTTTGAGTGAGCGAAGATAAATTCTCGACCTATAAAGGAAGTGTTACGACAGCGGGGGACACGTGACTCTAGTAACACGTCATATTCTCGAAGCTTCGTGAATCCTCGGGAGGTTACTAGATGTACGGTATTCTTTTATTTAAGACGGCCAAGAAGTGACGGCAATGTAATGTAATTGAACTGTGGACAGAGAGAGAGATTGTTGAGTCGGTGAGGCGTTCGTTGTGAATTATAGCGTTAGTTATAGCGTGACTGTTAAAATTAAGTGTATTGCAAAGTTGTATTCAGAAAGAATAAATCAGTTTTATTAAGAAAGGACCTGTGTCGCTAAAGTTCATCGGAAAGAATTTTTACGAAAATTAACTAACGAACGGAGATGTAACAAATTGGTGTCAGAGAGTGGGACAGAAAAGAAAAAAATGGAAACGAGAAGAGGCAAATCAAACTACAGCTTAGCAGATTTGATGGCAGCAATACAAGAACAGCAAAAGAAACAAGAAGAGAGACAACAGCAGTTGCAAGAAAACCTGCAACAGTGGCAGCTCGAACAACAAAATAAACAAGAAGAGAGATTACAGCAGTTGTTAGAGGAAAAAGAAAAGAAACAAGAAGAAAGGATTACAGCAGTGGCAAGAAAACCTCAACAATGGCAGCTCGAACAGCAAAATAAACAAGAGAGATTACAGCAGTTGTTGGAGGAAAAAGAAAAGAAACAAGAAGAACGAGAAAAAAAACAAGAAGAGAGATTACAGCAGTTGTTGGAGGAGAAAGAAAATAAACAAGAAGAGAAATTACAGCAGTTGTTAGAGGAGAAAGAAAATAAACAAGAAGAACGAGAAAAGAAAGAAGAAGAGAAACTACAGCAGTGGCAACTGGAACAAGAAAGGAAACAAGAAGTACAAATGGAAAAACATTAGTAAATTGAAAAGCGAATTAGATACGTTATAGGAAGATCTATTGTCTTTTACACAAGGAGGATACATTGACCATCGACTTAATCAGCCCCA
>NW_013667705.1:0-2998 GCF_000517525.1 Limulus polyphemus
GGCTGGGCGTGGTTTAGTGGTTAACGGGGCCAGATTGTGAATCTTAGCGTCTACGGTTCACGGCAGAAAAAAAAAGAAGTAATAAATCTGTTTTCGTGATTGTTCTAAGTTCTAAGAGTGACGGTGAGATACTACTTTTTGAATAGCATAGCTAAAGAATTGGTGGTGAGCGCTGTTGATCATCTGTTTCCCTTCTAATCTATCAGATCCAATTAAGGACGGATAGCGAAACAAACCAAACTACTTCTCGATTAGCAACAGACTGCGAGGATTAGCAAGATTTAGGCTGTGATAAGATTGCACTGTTTCTAGAAGAAATGATTTCTTTCTTTTGTGAGGAGAACATTTAATCCTTTCTTTTACGTAGTCAAGCTAGAAGAAGCGGGACAGACTTCACTGTGCTCTTGTTTTTGTGTTCTGCTACACTAATTACTGTGGAAATAGTCATATTATAATCAGCACCAAGATACCAAGTAAGATGAAAAGTGCTTTGAATGCTCAGTTTTTGATATATAACACAAACCTAGAAATAAATGTCGAATTTAAGTACATGCACAAAATAAAGGAAAAATTAACTGCGGAATGTTTTTGTAGTTATATATATATATATATACCTCCAGCTGCTTATCCAACAAATTTTGTAGTACATAATAAACGGTACAATTGTTTACTACTGAAGTGCTCTAATGGTAATGATATATTTAAAAGACGTGTGCGATTTACTTTATACATAAATAATACCTTTGAAAAAATGTACTAATGAGAAACACTACTTTTTAACAGCCAACATATTTTTTTTCGGTATAATTGGGTAACATTTATAGAGATTTGTTAGGGTAACAGTTGATATCAGGTCTATGTCTTCATAACTTTTGGAGATATAACAACCTACAAGTTTTTCCTATGTTAATCATTCGTATTGAAGTCTATCAAATGGAGCTTGTTTAGAAATGATACCATTCCTTGTTATAAAATCGAATCTTGTACATATATATATATCTTTCATACTAGTTTCTTTAAGTACCATTAGCGAATAGTTTTCCTAAGATATTCGAGCACACTGTAACATGAAATAAATATGGTTTCTTATTCGTTATCGTAATATGCTTCTGAACGTAGCGATAAGTCAAATTGGAAACGACTGGTCCTTATTGGTACAAAGGCATGAAAGACCAGTGGAAATTGGTCACTTTCGTAACAGCTCATTTGGGCTAGCCCTTCATGATCATTATTTCCATGCGTTTGAGGAGTTATACTAACGATGAAAGCGTGCATGAACGCTAAGATCGTGCTTCCATTCACGCTGTCATTCATTTTGTAATGAATAACCCGAATCCAAGGTGCATACAAATTAGGAGCTGATGGCTATCTTGATATAGCACTCTTGTAGGTTTAGTTCTTGTTATGATTTGAGTCTAATCGTAGACGGCTGGATAGAAAATAAGTTTTTTTATACCTTCTCGTGTTGTGAAGTTTATTTATTTGATAACTAAAAAGACGTAAACTTAAAAGTAGTTTATGTAACCCAAGTTTAAGCTTATGCCTTATCCACTATAAAGTTCTTACAGGATATTAGTTTACAAATCTGGGGCAATCATTTGGCACGGGCCGAGCACGGCTCAGTGGCTAGCATGCCTGACTGTACGGATTTATGTTTTGTAGATCGCACTCCGTTACCGCCCCTTCCCCCTAAAAAAAATGATGACAAAAAAGTATATTGAAGCTGTAATTATGTGGGCGAAAGCGCCTTAGTGGTTAGCATGTCCGACTGCGGATCGCAGAAAAAAAAATCGGGATCCCCATTTTTGGGGCTGTAGGTGTGCTATAAAAGTGGCAGTCAAATATCATTATTCGGTCAAACATGAGTAACCCAAGAATTTGCGATGAGTGCTGTTGACTAGCATTTCTCAATTAGGAACAACTGGAGTAGATAGCTCTCGAGTAGCTTTACGCAAGTATCCGAAACAAAACCGTACATGTTTATATATATATATATATATATTTTTTTTACTTAAACTGATTCATATAAATATTAGAAATATAACTAGTCCAATTAAATTATATGCTGTGTTTATATTTTCATATTTCATTCTACACGCGAACAGATACTATAGTTGCTCTCATGGCGAAGAAATGTCTGCTATTACTCCCATGAAAATAAAAAAGCGAAATATCTGATGTGCGACGTTTACTTCCACAACCAAAAATAAATTATGTGCCGTAGTTACTATCACTGGTCGTGGTCTAGAGGTAAGCGCGTTACCCTTGGTTGCTTATCAGAAGGTCCAAGATTCGAGCTGCAATCTGTCGATGAACACACTTCGCATTTTCAGTTTTGTAATATGCATTATAAAACTGGCGGCTAAGGGCCCGGCATGGCCAGGTGGTTAGGGCACTGGACTCGCAATCTGAGGGTCGCGGGTTCGAATCCCCGTCCCACCAAACATGCTCGCCCTTTCAGCCGTTGGGGCGTTATAATGTGACGATCAATCCCACTATTCGTTGGTAAAAGAGTAGCCCAAGAGTTGGCGGTGGTTGGTGATGACTAGCTGCCTTCCCTGTAGTCTTACACTGCTAAATTAGGGACGGCTAGCGCAGATAGCCCTCGTGTAGCTTTGCGCGAAATTCAAAACAAACAAACAAATATTCGGCTAAGAATAGCCTTGTAGGTAGCGGATTTTGCTTATTAGTTATCCTCCTTTCACTATGCCTGAACTTTGGTGTCTCTAACCTGGCTGTGATATTGTTATCCCCACTACGAAACCTGAATACCTTCTATATTGTAGTTACTCCAACAATGAAGAAATGTTTGCTATGTTGTAGCTATTTCCACAAAGAAAAAACTATGCTATAGTTAATCCTACAATAAAAATTATTATGTTGTGTTATAGTTATTTCACAACAAAAAACAGAAATGTCTGCTATGCGATAATTACTCCCGCGTCCACGATAGTGGTTCATATAGGGATCGCAAGGAATTGCACAAAACCTTAATTGA
>NW_013667705.1:3741-6440 GCF_000517525.1 Limulus polyphemus
CTGCTATGCGATAATTACTCCCGCGTCACGATAGTGGTTCATATAGGGATCGCAAGGAATTGCACAAAACCTTAATTGAACGTTCGGGCAAAAAGCACCTTATACAGTAAATATTCAGTTCAAAAAACATTTTAAAACCTTTACTATTGATTGTTAAGACTGTGCAAATATAAAAATGCACAATAAAGCACGCATGTTAGACTTACAAGAAAAAGAAATCCGCTCAAAACGGCTTGGTATATTCCACCCAAACATTTTGTAGATTACTAAATAAAGTACTGCGAAGATCGTACGTGTATTCAGAAGTCGATTTGGTTCTTCTATATTTAACAGAAGCTAAAAACATCATAATCCTAGTGTAAACGATGTTATCAGTACCCCTTGAAATTATCTTTCTTACAAATATCTGGTGTTCCTCTAAAAGCTTAAGTACAGGGTGAAACAGAAATTACCAGCCAATAATAGATGAACATTAGATGACTTTAAAATGTAGATACTCATTACTTTGTACACTATACAATCGGTGTCACTGCGGAGCCAATCCTTATATTATGTGTAAAGTGAAGGAGTAAAAAAAAAAAAATCCGTACACATAATATTAAATTTTATTACACAAATTCGTAGATTAAGCCCACCAGTGGCACAGCGGTATGTCTGCGGACGGTACTTATAGTTAACAGCACCCACATTATCTAACCGAACAATGGGATTTGACTGCCAATCATAGTCCAGACAGGCTTACCACGACGGCCAAGTTAGGCCCAACATAAAAGGAGGTAAAATATTTTGTTCTAGTGTTCATACTATTTTATTTCAATTGAAGGACACTTTGCTGGAATATTTACAACATGAAGATTTCCCCTTCACTGAGCATATTAGAATACTAGTGCTAGTACATGAGACTTTTTACCTTACAATGCTCAGTACTAGTTGGATAATTAAAGTCTTGTATGCGACTGCTGTAACTGCTTTTTACACGCACAAAAAAAACCACATTTCCTCAATCCAGATTATTATTATGCTTAAGCACAATGAAAAACACGCAAAGCCCTAAATAATATATAGAATACTATAAAACTTTTCAAGAAGTCAACTAATAAACTTTCTTACTTTAGATATTAAGTACAACAGCGGACTAGATAACTAGTATTTGTATAAAGATAACTATCGCTTTACAGGACCATTCATTCAAAATCGTAGAACAAAACCAAAACTTAAAGGCACTTAAAGAACACCAAACACTATAATTTAAAAACAAGGTTGTTGCAACCATTAAGAATAATAACGATAAAAAAAACTTGTACTCACAGATCACGTAGTCTTTTTTCTTACAACTTAACATTGCTTTTTGAACTGTACGTTTTTTCAGAAAATGCTATGACTTCATTGGTTGTTGATTACGCTTGAAAACGATTCTTGTATTTTGTACATTTACAACAAAAGAAATCACGAGAAAAGTCATACTAAATGAACAATATGTATAGATACAGTCAACATCTAATAAAATGAGTTACTTGGTTTTGTGTCGCCCTCTACAAACTTAAAATTATAAGTAAAAAAAAAAGAAACAGCTTTATTAATTTCCTTGATATCTGTCATGTGCAGCATTGTATATACGACATAGAATATATATATATATATTTACCTCGATATCTTCATCTTATAGACTTTCTTCGTGAATTACAAACAGGTTACAAAAACAACGTAAGATACATTAAGGATTTAAACTGAATAAAAAAAGTTAATGTTGGATAATCCCTCACATAGGACACACGTAGAGAATGAATACCAACACATACGCGTGCGCAGACGTTCCAACTTGTCAACCCACTGCGATAACCTATTTAGTGTTTAATATAAATATACACGAAGCCTGTATCTTGAACTGTACAACTCAATGTCAGTAAAACATAAAAGTGATACTCTGAGTGGTAAATAGAAAACTGAGCTAAAAACCTAAAGTAATTGAAGAGATTTGTTTGAGAATATAGTGAGCATTTATAGTTTCCGTGTAACTAAATTCTCTCTCTATATAATACATAGCAATGGGCAAATATGTGCATAGACTATTTTATCAGTAGAAAAGCAGGCTTTTCAAATAAAACATATACGTCTAAAATATCGCTTTAAATAAAGGAACTGTGGATTTACAACGCTAGAAACCGGTTTTCAATACTCGTGGTGGGCAGAGCACAGATAGCCCATTGTGTAGTTTTGTGGTTAACTTCATACAAACAAACAAACTTTTGAGGTAATTATTCTACGATTATTTGTTTGTTTGTAATTAAGCACAAAGCTACACAATGGGCTATCTGTGCTCTACCCACCACGGGTATCGAAACCCAGATTTTACCGTTGTAAGTCCGCAGATATACCGCTGTGCCACTGGGGGGGGGGGGTGGAAACAAGTATAGTGAACGTTTTCGTTACCATATACAGGGGTTGGACAAAATAATGGAAACACCTTGGAAAATCAACAAAATATATTTTAATATGGTGTAGGTCCACCTTTTGAGGCAGTTACAGCCTCAATTCTCCGAGGTATTGATTCATACAGATTGTGGATTGTTTCCAAAGGAATTTTAGCCCATTCTTCAGTTAAAACACCCACCAGTTCTTTTAGAGACGATGGCGGCGGAAATCTTCTTCTTACTTGAATCTCTAAAATCGACCATAAATGCTCAATAATGTTGAGGTCT
>NW_013667705.1:7404-12856 GCF_000517525.1 Limulus polyphemus
AGTATAGTGAACGTTTTCGTTACCATATATATATAGCTCTGTATGTTATCTGTCGCAGATATACCGCTGTGCCACTAGGGGGGCTGGAAACAAGTATAGTGAACGTTTTCGTTACCATATATATATATAGCTCTGTATGTTCTCTGTAATATGATTAGTAATAAAACAAATCGCTGTTCCATCACTGGAGACTATTGAAAAGAAACGAAAAAATAGATACAAATTGGAAATTGTGTTTCGTAATAAATTAATGAAAAAATAAATAAAGCGATTTACCTTATGGGGGAAAAAAAGACTTAGAAATACAGATGATTCGCTTACATATCAAACATAGCTCGCTAAAAATGAAAAGAACATATCATATTTTGTTAACTCTAAAAAGATTAACAATGCATTGCGAGTTAAACGGACTAGGAATCTTAAGACAAAACAAGACACAGCTGTACCTTGTCAAATCGCTAACAAAACTGACATCAAAGTTGCTGAGAGCATGGCCTTCTGGTCATTGTTTAACGTCAGTGAACATGCTCACTTAGATCTTTTCCTGTCTCCTTTTTTTTTCCCTGGTAGGTCAGCACATAAATTGGATGTAAGTTGCTCTTATAAACTGTTAAGATGCACGTGCACAAAAATAATAAATAAATATATATAAAATTAAAAGGAATGGGTTAGCTTCTGGATAAGAGTGAAGCTTGAGCAGCTAATCACGTATAAACATTACACGAGGACTTTTCTCGCCCATCGATATCTTTTAACACTAAACTCGTTGGGCATAATCATCTGAAAACTGCCATATAAACTACCAAAATCAACTTCGCCGTTACAACAACAACATGTATTGTTTTTGATTTCCCACGTCTTTACATATCATTATTATATCAATAGGAAGTAGGGGGCAATCACTAGTGTCTTTGGGACTGCCAGTTTGTGGTCAGGACATCATAATCTTACCTCTTGGGGGTTAATATTCATACTCACACAATTATACACGGATATAAATCATATCACAAATGTGGAGAAATTTCGGAATACATTTACTTTTTTTTTCTACATTTTAGCTAACTTGTTCTGCTAAGGAAAACAGCAAGTATGGTATTTCTAAAGCTTAACACCATATAGGGTACGAAAGAAACTTTTAGAACTGCAGACCCAACATTTGTATGGATCTCCTTAAGCTCTCAGTGTCAGTGAAGTTGGTTCAGATCAGCTCATCTGGTTTGAAGTCAATGATATTTTACATTTCAAGAGGTGGAGATAACGAGAAGAAACCAGGTTAATCTTCTTTCCAATTTTCTTCAGTTTTTTGTACATGGTAGAAGAAAAGTACATGATTTGGCTGTTACCCAAGTTGCACAAAGAAACATATTCGTTTCACATATTCTTGAAATGTCTATGTGGTTAGGAAGAGTAATAATAACCTCATACGTAAACAACACATACATTACAAAAAAAAACATATATTTTACAAATCCTACAAGTGCATTCCCCCAGTGGCACAGCGGCTAGTCTGAAGGCTTATAACGCTAAAAACCGGGATTCCGATACCCGTAGTAGGCACAGCACATATAGTTAATGTGCAGCTTTGAGCTTAACTCCAGACAAACAATCTACAACTGAAAGTCAAATATAAGATTTTAAAATTATGCTTTACTAGAAATGTGGGGTGTCTGAGACCCTGTAATTAATGTACAAGCCACGTATATGCCACCAGTATCGTAAGTCAAGCAGTATTTATGTTTATTTACCTAATGTTGGTATTATTAACTTCATTAGTTTTCTGCGCTACAGCGACATTCAGAGAATGGGCCTCAGCACTATTACAGATTGATTGTCCAATATTTGACTAGGTTATTACTGCGTGAATGCACTATTACAGATTGATTGTCCAATATTTGACTAGGTTATTACTGCGTGGATGCACTATTACAGATTGATTGTCCAATATTTGACTAGGTTATTACTGCGTGGATGCACTATTACAGATTGATTGTCCAATATTTGACTAGGTTATTACTGCGTGGATGCACTATTACAGATTGATTGTCCAATATTTGACTAGGTTATTACTAGGTAATAACACTAATCGTAGGTATGAACACTACGATTAGTAAATACTGGTACAAACAGACACCCGTAGGGCGGCGTTTCTGCTAGTAGATAGTAATGTTTATTGTATCACAAATAAACTCGGGGCATAAAATACATTCGTCCATCTGGTTGTACCATAGATAGTAATCTTTATTGTGATTCATAAAGTTACTGGTGTTTAATAATAGTTTTCGCACTTTCTACTCTTTTTTTTTTAATGTTTATCAAAGGCCTTTTTATCAGTTTTAGTTTTGACTCTCCTTAAAATGTAGGCCTTTTTATCAGTTTTAGTTTTGACTCTCCTTAAAATGTATTTGGCAAAGATCCGTTAAACCCATTTTGTAATCTGAAGGATTTTTAAGTATAGGAAGTGTTCAGTTTTCATAGGGGCAGTTGATAAATTGTGTGGAGTGAGTAGTACTGTGTGCAAGGTGCCCTTAGAAACTACTGCTAAAATGCACGTGCACAAAGTTAATAAACAAACATATAAAAAAATTAAAAAGTTATTGACGACACGAAAAACAACTGGTAAAAATGGAAAGTTCTGGAGAGGGCTCATATTTACAACACGTTAAGCATTTATAGAGAAGAAATATAGATATTTAAAGTTTCTAAAGGAGCTGGTAATTGAATAAGAGACATCTAGCAATGAATCTTTTCTTTATTTCTGTTTTGTATTCGCAGTCTAATACCTGAACAGAAGGAAAATCTCATTATTTATTTTCTGTAATGCATACATAAAAAAGATCGATCACAATTGCAGTGATAAAAACACTACACACTCTGAACAAAAGGAACTCCTTTTGACCAGCAAATTTTCATCTTTTCACATGAAACAGATGAAAAAAAAATAACATCACACCTCCAACATGAAAAAACCCAGAAATAACCAAGAAGAAAGAAGACAATTTTCAGAAATACCACAAAATAAATTATTTTTTACAGTATCTCTAATTCACGAAACCATCTTTAAAAAAATAAAAACAATAATCAAGAAACCTGAACTGCTGATTAAAGTTACAGAACGACTAGGCCCAACTCTCAGAAGTCAACTTTTAAATCATCAGAACACTATACTCCCGTGTAACAAAGCCAACTGTCTTATCCAATCGTGTTTACAATCTGAAGATGTATGTCTTGCTTCCTATATTGTATTTCAACTTACTTGTATCATCTACCATCATACGTACATTGGAGAAACCGGAAGAACTCTACAGACAAGAATAAAAGAATACATTGACTCTCTTTACAAACTACAACATGAGAGAAGCACGGTTGTAGATATTTCTTTAATTAATAGTAACTCCTGGCATGACTCCATTCTTTTCTATACAAATCTTTAACAAAACTGAATATACTGATAGAAACTTTAAAAAAGCTCGTTTCATCCAACAACTACGATCACAGATGAACAGGACAAAGGATGACAATTACAACTTTATTTTTATCCTAACTTTTATTATTTCAATCATTATTTTCTATACGAACTTCTGATTACTACAGATAACAAGTTATATTTTCAACGATGTAATGTTTTCAACAATGTATAATGTCAAACGCACATTACAGGATGGTTTATAATTTATTTGTTATGGTATGTGTTTTAATGGAACTTCTAAAGATACCGTAAAGCGTAGCGTTGAGTATCCACTTAAATAAAAAACAACTAAATTTGAAGGAAAACTCTAGCCTTGTGGTAACAATCATTTCTAAAATTACAACTTCTTTTTTTTTCCATACTGCTTAAGACTTTACTGTTGAAGGAAAATACAGCAGAAAATATCAGGTTTTGAACAGTGCCGGTACTTGGTTTAAACTTATAATCCTTTATTCACCACTAATAACTTAAATACTTTAGGTTTTTGGATAACATGTAGCACATCGGCACAGTTAAATATGCATTATTATTCAGCGGACTAACTTGTTATACATTTGTTCATTTTTCATCTCCAGCAAAACGTGAATTTTAATGAAAAATATTGAAGTAGAAGCCTAGCATATTTTTTGATTACCTACTACCGTTGCAACAAACAAATGTCGCTGAACGAAATAAATGAATCAGGTAGGCCTCACATAGTGGTGGAATGTAAGCAGTTTGTTTGGATTAGATGTGTAGTCCTTTGCGTTTTGGTGAAGAAAAGAAACTCACAAGTAAGGTGTTGTTACAACAGATCCAGAGACTAATCTGAAATAGGTAAACTTGTGGTGAGAAGGCATTTCTACAATTGATAATAATACCTTTCACAAGTAAGGTGTTGTTACAACCGATCCAGAGACTAATCTGAAATAGGTAAACTTGTGGTGAGAAGGCATTTCTACAACTGATAATAATACCTTTCACAAGTAAGGTGTTGTTACAACAGATCCAGAGACTAATCTGAAATAGGTAAACTTGTGGTGAGAAGGCATTTCTACAACTGATAATAATACCTTTTGATGACTTTTTTAAAATACGCATATTAGATTTTCTGAAAACGGATTCGCATGATGGAAGTGTAATGTGTAAGCACTGTTTGTTTGTTTTTAAAAATCGCATAGTAATAAGTAGTGGTCATCTAGTAAGTCCTAGTTTATCAACACGTTGTAGTTTTATGAAATACTTGAACTGTAGAAACCTTAACTTTTTCTCTTCAACGATTATATTATTTTATTCCAGAGGATTTACTAATGCTTTTTGTAAATTTCGTTACAAAATATAGCAGTAATAATAATAATAATAATATATATATGGCTTCTTGGAGTAGTTTTAAGTTAAATTGGATGTGGATTTATATAAGTTCGAAAAAATAGCTAGAAGTGTTCTGTGATAAATGGACAATATTTATGATAATGATGTTGAGATACAGGTGTTTTTCTGACAATACCTATGATGGTGATGTTGAGATACAGGTGTTTTCTGACAATACCTATGATGGTGATGTTGAGTTACAGGTGTTTCTCTGACAATACCTGTGATGGTGATGTTGAGTTACAGGTGTTTCTCTGACAATACCTATAATGATGATGTTGAGATACAGGTGTTTCTCTGACAATAACTCTGCTAATACCGATATGTAATGGACGTGTTTCTTTGTTGTTGAGTGCTCCCCCACTGTATAGTCTAGCAGAACAAACACATTACCATATGTCTGGCCAGTAGTTTTCAATGAACGTCATATGTACTATGTAGTAGTATTTTTTTCCTTTTTGATAGTGTTAGTATTCACCAATTGTTTATAAAAAAAAAAACTACACCCGTGAAAATCTTCAGGTTGGTTATGAGAATTTCCCATGACTCTAAACCAAGAAAGAACGAACAGTAATTTCCTTATATATACAGGGTGGGCCAAAAGTAGGGTTACAGTTAACACTTAAACATTTTTCC
>NW_013667705.1:13856-19847 GCF_000517525.1 Limulus polyphemus
AAATAATAGAGTAACTGTAACCCTACTTTAGGCCCACCCTGTATATATATATATATATATATTTGTGTGTACTGAACTGTTTAAACATTGTGTACAAATTAGAGTATTTAGATACGGTTGCCTAAACAACCGAGCTCGAATGGAGTACAAAAGATATAATAAACAACAGTATTTAGTCTACTTCGTTCTTTACTTGCAAGCGAAGGAAAATTTTAAACTTTTTTGCGTTGCACTTTTGATTAAAATAATAACATTGATGGCTATTCGTATTATATCGAGTCTTTAGACAATAGAGAACTGGAGCGTGAAATACAGATATTGTGTTAATGTAATCAAAATATAAGGGAGATATTACAGTGCAAAAAAAAACATCTTAAATTTCACACGTTTTTTTACATACAGAAGTATAAGAATATTTTATCCTATAAAGTTTTAGATAAATTTGTTATAAATGTTGGATTAGTATGGCGTATAAATACTGTAAAACAGTTTTATTTATTGGAATGATAATTAACAGGTTGTGCGTGCGTGTTTTTGTTTTTGTACTGTTCTCCTTGTACACGCTAATTTAATTTTATAAATAAGTTTCAGTGAGTAGTTTCCTTTTTCATTTTTATATCGCTAAAATATTTCTCCTCATAGGAGTGAAAAGCAGGGATACAGTCTCTCTTCTACTGCATTACAACGGATTTGATGAAACTAACCTTATGCATAAATGTTATAAAACAAAGAAAGAGAAACAAAAACTTGAATTTAATTAATTTGAGATCATGTTGTTCTTCGCAATAGCTGGTTTAAAATAACAAATGTATAATTGTTTGATTTTAAAGACGGTATATTAATACAACAGGCACTTTAAGAAGCTGACCAGTGTATGATTCATTAATGCTAAATATTTGAAAATGCGTTGTCATTCAACCTCTTCTATGGCCAGGTAGTTCGGATTGTCGACTCGTAATCTGCGGGTCGCAGGTTCGAATCCCCGTCACACCAAACATGCTCGACCTTTCAGCCGTGGGGGCATTATAATGTGACGGTCAATCCACTATTCGTTGGTAAAAGAGTATCCTAAGAGTTGGCGGTAGGTGGTGATGACTAGCTGCCTTCCCTCTAGTCTTACACTGCAAAATTAGGGACGGCTAGCGCTGATAGCCCTCGTGTAGCTTTGCGCGAAATTCATAACAAACAAACAATGTGGCAGATTTTTTTTTGTAGGCCGAGGTGATCTTGATGGGATCGACAATAAATATGTTTGTTTGTTTTTGTAGGCCGAGGTGATCTTAATGGGATCGACAATAAATATGTTTGTTTGTTTTTGTAGGCCGAGGTGATCTTGATGGGATCGACAATGAAGCTTTGGACTTCAGCCAACTAGAGGAGTACATCAACGATGAAGATAACCCTGACTTGTATGTTATTTATCGTCGTTTTTAATAATACTAGATTTTAATAATACTATTAAATACCTAGTTTTGATATGTTGTATGTAATTAGCTGTTGTTATATGTTAAGCAGCGTTTGTGTGAGAAAGTATAACAAAAAAGTCGTGCCACAGCCAGATGCTAAACAAAACAATTTTGATTGTTTAAAATAATTGCACGGATTTTCTTTCGGAATATTAGTGCTTTGATGAATTTATACGTGGAGGGAGTGATTTCCTAAGTAAATGTATTCAGATGTGGGTTTGAATAGCTAGCACAGCTCCAATTTAATTCATTATCATAAAAAGTCGATCAAAACTAACACTGGGTAAATAACAGACTAGCTGTCATTTGGAATCCACGAAAAACGTGCGATGGCGACAGTATGCTGTGATCAAATCAAAATATAGGACAGTCACGATCACAGTCCACAGCAACAAATATACGAAAACAAAGATGGGGGGTGTGCCGAACCCGCTCCAGATCGTGCAGAACCCCCATCTAGAACTTTGGTAGGCGAATTGTCAAAATTAAGTTTAACAAAGACGTGTTACTAAGAGAAAGTGCCCGAACCACACCTTCACCTCTCTATGTTGCAAATTGGCGGCAATGCCACCACCCTCACCTCGTGTTCATGACTGGGAGGGGTCGGGGCCATTGTCTAGATGGCAGGAAAGATTGCGGAGGTCATCAGGTTTAGAAGGTCACTAGGAAATATGTGTTGATTTGGATCGTTTAATGTTAATTTATTACGCCTTAATCACAAGACTCGCACCATATAACCACCGGGCGCTAAGATTGATCTACATTGCTATAGACACGTAAGAAGGCATACCTGTTAGACAAGACTCGCTTGGTTTGTTGCTTTGTATTATGTCTGGGTCAAAACGGAAAGATCTGCCCCCTCATTAAAACTGATTGGGCTCGAAACCTGAAACCTTTCGCTTATATGTAAGCAAAAATTTATTACATATTTATTTTCGAGCCAATGTTCAAACATACCCTGTTTTGATAGAATATAACAACGTTTCGTTGATTGTAAATCCAAAATGCTCCCCCGAAAGCTACTTTTCAAACAGTTCGGTGTTTCGTTTATGCTTGTGTAGCAAATATTACGCTTTGTTTTTTGTTTTTTTTAGACTTATAACGTAGGTAAATTAATATGTACAATTATACATGGATTGTTCTGTACGTTAAAATACTTTTATTTGCGAGCTTTTGGCCCTCTTGCTGGAGGCTTCATCGAGCAACACTATACATTATTGCCCGATGAAGACGTCAGAGGACCGAAATCTCGTAAATAAAAGTATTTTAGCGTACAGAACAGTCCGTGTATAATTGTACGAATAAAGTTTACACCTTTTTTGTCATTGAATGTCGAGAACTCTTCATACACATACTCTTTAGATATTAATATTTGTAACCCATTGTGTAACTTTGTGCTTCAACTATAAACAAACAAAATTCAATTAATGTTGACTTTACTAATTTAACATTATTTGTTTGTCAAGTTGTATGGGTTGTAGGCATTAGTATCCTAGTATGTTTGTCAAGTTGTATGGGTTATAGGCATTAGTATCCTTAATCGTATTATAATCAATCATTTGGTGTTGATGATGGAGGTTGAATTAAAGAAAACAATTAATCTTTTCTTCCATTCCTTTAGTTGAGCAAATTCGAAAATGAGACACATCTTTAAAATTGTCTAATAAAAATATGTTTTATATGTTCGTTAGACGAAGATATGCATGTATTTGGTTTCGTATTTTGGAGTGGCATTTAGCTTGTCATCAGTATATTTCCAAATACTGAACGTGTGTGATGAGAGGAATGCGGAACGTTAGTTGTGTAAAGAGCACACCATTCACAAACTTTTGGAACCATATTATATATAACCTTTACAGATTTATTTTCAAATGTGGCGGGAGTGGTGGGATGATTATCAGAAAGTCCACGGTTCGCGATGCCATCATCTGACTTTCTGCTTCTGTTTGTTATAAAAGTAAGCCAATGATGTTATTCCGTTCAAAGCTTTTGTGGCAGCGTAATATCGTGCTCCGAACTTTGGTGCCGTAGGTGCGTTATAAGCGTGACTGTATCCCACTATTCGATTAGAGTAGCCCAAGAGCCGGAGGTGGGTGCTGTTGACTGGCTTCCTTCTCTCTAGTCTGTCAGTACAAAATTAGGGACAGCTATGTGCAGATATTCCGTGTGTAGCTTTAACTGTATGTTTCTATGTATCAGATTTTTGGCTCAAAGAAAATATTTAATACAAATTTACCCACTCTTGGTTTGTCCTTTTTTTTTTCTCTAATCGAATAGTGAGATTTGACTGTTGCTCTTACAATGCACCCATGGCTCCAAAGTGCGAAGCGTGTTTTTAATGGCAACGGAATGTGACCCGGATTCAAAGTTCAAGCACGTTAACACACGGCCGCGCTCGGCCCAGCCATGTGTCAACCAAAACTTTCATGATCTGATATATTGTGTATCGTACGTAATATGATGAATAGGGACAGGTGTTTTTTGTTGTTGTTGTTCTGGATTTACAATTAAACAGTGCATTTTTCGCACTAAAAATTCCAAAAACACTAAAACTGAAACAATAAGTTTTAGAGCAATATCAAACGAGCTAGAATTCTTATGTTGGAATGATAAATAAGTTGAAACATAATTAAAAAGTCACATACTAACTTATAAATAGAAATGCATCTTCGACATCTATGTGAAAAATACACTGTTCAGCTCATGAGCTTCTTCCATGTGTTGGTTATTCTTGAACTTCTCATATCTGTTGAGACCATACCATAACCGAATACTATAATATAAGGGAAAAGAACTAAAACAACTCTGAGATTTTATATTATGTAGAGCATATTACCTATCAAATAATATTGAGAGAAAAAGTGAAGTTGTAACTTTTAAGAGATTTACCGGTTAACAGGATATTAATGGAAACATCTACATTACCGCCAACGAATCCGTGCTTTTTATCTGGAGCATCTGTGCACTTGTTTTGTTTTCTGTGTTAGGTTTCACACACATTATAAGCGTGACAAGGTGGGGTTATATGCCTTCACCAATGTTCCAACCGCCGTTTTGTACTCAAAGTATTATGTACGTGTTATGGGTAGGGAAGCTAAGTGAACAGCAATGAACCATTCACACCTCATGTTCCTGGGTGGGAAGGTTGGAAAAAGTCAGTTATATAACACATCTTCTCTTTGCTCATGATCAGGGATTAAACTATCATGCTTCTTCTGATTGGACTACGATGTGATCCACTCTGCTACTACGAAGTGGATCACAAAAGCGAGTTCAACATCCATTGCTCCTAATGGATAGTTTCCCTTCGCCTTACTACCAAGAGGCAGAAATACAAAACGATAATACTGCAGCGCTTCGAACAGAATAAATTAGATATTCATGAGAAAACCAAGTCGTGCATACAAGACGAAGTATAAGCTAATGTAGTAGTTAAAAAACAAACACTGTTTTATTTTTAATTTTGATGTAAAAGAGCAGAGAAAATAAAGAATGATTGATGTAACTCTTAAGTTAGTGTATAATTAATAGCAAAAACATTAAACAAAACGATACAGAAAGTTTATGTAACTTGTCTATTTTTTCTGCAAGAAAATATATATTCCTAATCGAGATATCTCGAGAAGTGGCTTTTACAAAACAAGAGTATTGAAAAATAAGTATAATAATTAGAAACACTGATTTTTTAGTTTACATTAATTCGATATTAAGAATATGTAGTAAGCAGTGATGCAATAATATCAAATATCAACATAACTGTGAATATACTACAGTATACGTGGTGTGAGGAATGCGACAACATAACTATAAATTTATTACAATGTATGTGATGTGAGGAATGCGACAACATAACTGTGGATATACTACTGTATACGTGGTGTGAGGAATGCGACAACATAACTATAAATTTATTACAATGTATGTGATGTGAGGAATGCGACGACATAACTGTGAATATACTACAATATACGTGGTGTTAGGAATGCGACAACATAACTGTGAATTTATTATAGTGTATGTGATGTAAGGATTGCGATGACAGTGGCACAGCGGTATGTCTGCGGACTTACAACGCTAGAAACCGGGTTTCGATACCCGTGGTGGTCAGAGAACAGATAGCCCATTGTGTTGCTTTGTGCTTAACTTCAAAGAAACAAACCTAATTGTTATATAGAAAATGTAAGCCAATTCGAAGATTCAAAAGTGAAAGCTAAAAATCGAAAGTATTGTCTAGCATGAATCCACATTAAATACCAAATTTGACATGTGTTAACGTGGTACAGTGAATGTTTTTCACCCCCACCAATAAATCTATATCAAATACCAAATTTGACATGTGTTAACGCGGTACAGTGAATGTTTTTCACCACCACCAATGAATCTACATCAAATACCAAATTTGACTTGTGTTAACGTGGTACAGTGAATGTTTTTCACCACCACCAATGAATCTATATTCAAATACCAAATTTGACATGTGTTAACGTGGTACAGTGAATGTTTTTCACCACCACCAATGAATCTA
>NW_013667705.1:20847-32132 GCF_000517525.1 Limulus polyphemus
TATCAAATACCAAATTTTACATGTGTTAACGTGGTACAGTGAATGTTTTTCACCCCCACCAATGAATCTATATCAAATACCAAATTTGACATGTGTGAACGTGGTACAGCGAATGTTTTTCACCACCATTAAACACACGTGTGGCCATTACCTTTAAAGATTACGAAATGATAAGTATTAGTATTTTCATGCTGAACGGCACCTTATGTGTACGTAGGCTGAACCCTACGGTTCATTATGAACCGTGTCTTAATTTTGAAATATTGACCAGAAGGAGATAGGCAGTCTATGTCATTGATTCGGATATTCGCGCGAGACTACACAGGTGCTATGACCTGTAGGAAACTTAAGTTTATACAGTAGTATATAGAGCAAGTAAAATAAACTCTTCGTAATGCCCACACTCACAGTCACAGAAAACTGTGTTAGAATAAACAAACAGGATGAAGGTGTGATACACAAACAAGATCATCTCTCAGATAACACATAATAAGACTTTAAGAAAATAATGCGAAAGCGACGTGAATTAGAGCAAAAATGATTCAACTTTTTTGGACAAATGGCTAACAATCTGTCATTGTTGACATCGTAAACAAAGTTTACATACTCGTCGTGACTGGAAATGTTTATTGGATCGCGTCATCTTATTAACTTACATTTTCTTTAAACATGTATATTTACTATCTCTCATGTGCTGCTAGGGGCGCTGTGTATCAGACTGAAACAAAAAGTCCACGAGCGGATTTCTGTAATGTTTCAAATATTCGTGTTGCCAAATCACGATGGGTATTTAATATTTATCTTTGCATAGTTAATCAAAAAAGATTGGCGTTTTACAAAACAATATAACGCCGTCAGGGCTGCTGAAATTGTATAACAGCTTCATGACTTAACTAAGCCTTTCACCGAAACCTCCAAGAAAAAGTGGGTCATTTATTACAATGTGAGGTATGTGTTCCGCTATGTAACAACTGTTTGCATGTATTTGGAATTCAGCGCCACAGTTTCTTACTGTTAAGAAAATTTTTTGATAAATCCTGAAAATAAGCACTACGTCCTTCAACCAAACACTAATGTTATCTAGTCAATGGCTCCCTAATGGCTCAGCGATAAGTCTAATGGGTTTCGATACTCGTGGTGGGCACAGCACAGATAGCCTATTATAATAACAAACTGGGAAACAATGGTAATTTTTATGTGGCTTGACATGGGTAGGTGGTTAGGGCGCTTGACTCGCAATCTGAGGGTCACGGGTTCGAATCCCCGTCACACCAAACACGCCGTGGGGGCGTTATAATGTGACAGTCAATCCTACTATTCGTTGATAAAAGAGTAGCCTAAGAGTTGGCAGTAGGTGGTGATGACTAGCTGTCTTCCCTCTATTCTTTCATTGCTAAATTAGTTACGAGTAGCTTAGATAGCTCTCGTGCAGCTTTGCGCGAAATTCCAACCAAACCAGAATAAATATGACAGATTGTTGCATTGCTTTATTGTGTTACAATATAAAACTCAAGCAAGAAAGGCCTTCTTTATCTTGTGGCACGCGAATTAATTGCTAGATAGGCCATTGTAATATTTTCTATACGAACAATAAGGTAACAAACTTTTTACAGTATATTCTATAAAATGTGATATATGTAGCGACATCTGTAAGTTTATACTGGATGGTTTATCAAATAATGAATGCGTGGATTCACAAAGTTTATATGAAACATATATTTGTGTGATTTTCATTGAAAGGACCAGACGTGGCCGTATGGTTAGCGAGCTGGGCCGTGAGTTCAATAATTCATTGTTCGCTAATCGTTGCCACACAAACTCGCTCTGCATCTTGGGCTATCGGCGCGTAGCCAAAGTAACAGTCAACTTTCACATTTCTATCAAACAAAAGCAGCTATGTAGAAATCACTAAATGGCATATTTGTGTATATTTCTTCGAATACCTATATCAAAGTATTTTGTTCATATTGATGGAATGATATACTAAGTCAGTAGTGGAAACATATTGGGATCTGTATACTTTAACTTTTTTTTTTTTCATTGATTCGATCAGTCATAAATAATGTTGGTGAATATGCTCAAAGATTACAATATACTGTGACAACCTCCATGCAGTTAAAGTTATTCTTACAAAACCGTGTATAGAATAACAGAAATGAATTTTACCTTCAATTATTCGACCTTAATTTGCCAGCTTATTCTATTAGCAGTTTTCCTTGTGGAATGTATATAGAATTGTATTTTATCAGTACGTTTTACCTATAATTATTAATCCACTGTCAGTGATTTAAAACATTTTGCAAACGAGTCTACCAAAAATGGGTAGTGTAACGTCACTTTCAGTCAGTCGTACTATATGTATAAAACACTATAAAAGATAAGCCGCAGCTCAAAAAGAGATTACTCCCCTTTTATTAGGTTTTTTTTTATGTCAGATGGCGGAGTGGCTACGTATGAACAGTTCTTGTCTGCCAGCTCTCCAAAATAAATGCTCAGTGTTTTCAGACTGAAACTTTGTATATATGTGTAGTTGCAACGTGCTCTTATTTAAGGAAACATTTATAACGTGCCTTAAGTACTAATGTAAATTAAAGCTTGTAAACACTGTATTAAAGTCATACATTATTCGAATGTCAAATATATTTATATCTTTTCCTATATATATATATATTATAGGACATTAAGTAGATAGCATCAACAAGAAAACAAGTTTTCCAAGCAATTAGTATCCGTTGCAAGTTTTTCTTTCCAAATGATTAACCGTTACAACGAACAACTAAAGCCAGGAAGTTTATGGCTGCTGGTTATATTATGGTATGTAGAGATCACACAACTAGATTTCAGTCCTTTGACCTCTTTGATATCACGATTAGAAATATGGGAACTATCCGTGTCTTTATCTTCAGCTTGTCATTATGTAATTAACCCTTGTCTAATGCCCAGTTTCCATAAGCAGTCTACGATGTAGCTGCTATATAGCCGAAACTTAGTTTTTATGTTTCTTACACGTCAGTAGGTATGTTGAACTGCTCCAAGACCAAAGGTGTAAAGCATAATTGTGTGTGTGTGTGTGTGTGTAAATGTGTTAACCTAGTCTGTAATCCTGCCTCAGATATATCAAGTCAACATTGTTTTATGCACGTTGACATTGATAAGAATATATATATATATATTTGTTTTTCAAGGGCGAGTTAATTACTATTTTTCTAGGAATTTGGAGGGAAGATTCTTTTTCTTATTCATTTAATAGTAGTAATTTTTATCCTAGACATCTTAAATTTTATATTATTATTCATAAAGTATGTGACCATTATAGGGGCTTAAATGCCAACTTCAGGAGATAAGTTTTACTTATCACTTCAGTGATCTGATTATAGTCACCTGTTTGTTTTACTTATTACTTCAGTGATCTGATTATAGTCACCTGTTTGTTTTACTTATTACCTCAGTGATCTGGTTATAGTCACCTACTTGTTTTACTTATTACCTCAGTGATCTGGTTATAGTCACCTGTTTGTTTTACTTATCACTTCAGTGATCTGATTATAGTCACCTGTTTGTTTTACTTATTACCTCAGTGATCTATAAGTAAAACAAACAGCTAATTACAATCAAATCACTGAGGCAATAAGCTAAACAAACAGGTGACTATAACCAGATCACTGGGTGAAAAGTAAAACAAACAGGTGACCATAACCAGATCACTGGGTGATAGATAAAATAAACAGGTGACTATAACCAGATCACTGAGGTAATAAGTAAAACAAACAGGTGACTATAATCAGATCAATGAAGCGATAGGTAAAACAAACAGGTGACTATGATCAAATCAATAAGGCAATAAGTAAAACAAGCAGGTGACTATGATCAAATCACTGAAGTGATGAGTAAAACAAACAGGTGACTATGATCAAATCACTGAAGTGATGAGTAAAACAAACAAGTGACTATAACCAGATCACTGGGTGATAAGTAAAACAAACAAGTGACTATAACCAGATCACTGGGTGAAAAGTAAAACAAACAGGTGACTGTAACCAGATCACTGGGTGATAAGTAAAACAAACAAGTGACTATAACCAGATCACTGGATGAAAAGTAAAACAAACAAGTGACTATAACCAGATCACTGGGTGATAAGTAAAACAAACAGCTAATTACAATCAAATCACTGAGGCAATAAGCTAAACAAACAGGTGACTATAACCAGATCACTGGGTGAAAAGTAAAACAAGTAGGTGACTATAATCTTCACCCAGTGATCTGGTTATAGTCACCTGTGTTCCGTGTAGCTTTGCACTTAATGACAACTAAGCTAAACATTTTATCCTTTCCACAAAAAAAGTAATAATGTATTTTTTACCCTAGTTTTATTTGTCTGTCTTTTTTGTGTGCAACTTTTTTGTTTTTGAACTTGTTTTATGAATCGTTATGTTAAAACATCATCATCAAAGGCAGGGACATGTTTATTTTCAGTTATTAACTTCGCCGTTATTAAGTGTTTTAGTTTCTGTAATCACTTGTTTACGTAGTTGTGTTGATCGACAGAAACAAATGATTTCCACCTCCGTTCCAGAGCAACATAGGCCGCTTAAAATACGTATTTAACATTTGGATGTTCGTTCACTTGAGTTTTTGTTCGAGTTACTTTGACAGCTTTCTTTAATGTGTACTTTCACTTTAAACTTACAATGTGATACAGCATTAATTAGAATGATGATCTTGACTCTGGAGTCTAGAAACAGGATGACTTACGGCTGCTAGTGACTTTAACACGACTTGCAGCTGGTAAGTTTTAAACTAATGTGCAGCTGTATTGTAGCTTTTAAAGGGTGTCTAAGCCTCTTGCATTCACTAAAATGAATAAATCAATCAAACAACGTGGGTTCTACCCGAATTGTATTTTCACCTTGTAGTGCCAAGAATTCTACTTCCAGGTGTAATTAAACAAATGTCTAATTCATGATGGCATGTGTACAGATGCTAAATTTCATTAATCAAAGTCAAGCTAGCCATTATTTATGGAATGGCACAATCAGTCTTGTGAGCCCTGTACGAGAAACATCTAACTTGAATTCTATTGGTACCCGAGCGAGTTAAAACAAAGAAAGTAGAGGTCGCTTATTTCTCTGTATTGTTCCAATGAAAAGAGAGAGAGTGACGGAAAGAAACTGTTTTCCAGTTTTATATTCCCTAAATTTTACGTGATCATTTTCCAACAAGCTATATGCTAAGGCGCTGGCTGTAAAACGTATTTCAGTATTTAATAGCCAGCAGAATACATGGCAACCTGTTGTACCCCACGATACTGTAAAAAATATAAAATGTGTATTTTTTCTTTGGTCCTCATTGTGTTATTTGCACGCAAGTTTTAAGAATTTAAGAGCCTCTATAGTGATCACGTAGTGCACGAATTTATTTTCAGTTCAACAGAGTATATTTTAAGTCATGGATTCATAACTCATTAGTATTTTGAACATGAGAGTCGCTTGTTAGTAATCCATCTCCTCATTGTGTTATTTGCACGCAAGTTTTATGAACTTAAGAGTCTCTGTAGTGATCACGTAGTGCACGAATTTATTTTAACTGATCCGGAAATTGGAACAAAGTATTTCGTTGAACAGAATAATATAAATAAAGTAAAACCAGAATTGTTTACTGTAAATTGATTTGTAGTAATTTTTCGAGTACGACATGCGGTTTGTAAAAATCGGAAACTCCAAACGTGGACACTTCTAGATTAACGATTTTTTTTTTAAATAAAAACAATTGAACACAATTAAAACTATATCAACATGGAACGAATTCGCATAAAACGACAACCAAATCTGCGGTACTCATTGCGTTATTGAATCAATAATTACTGGTGAAGTTAAATAAAGTTATAGTGCAATGATATTACTGTTACAAGTTTGTGTTAGCTTCAGTTGATAGACGGCCCGGCATGGCCAGGTGGTTAGGGCGCTCTATTCGCAATCTGCGGGTCGCGGGTTCGAATCCCCGTCACACCAAACATGCTCGCCCTTTCAGCCGTGGGGGCGTTATAATGTGACGGTCAAATCCCACTATTCGTTGGTAAAAGAGTAGCCCAAGAGTTGGCGGTGGGTGGTGCTGACTAGCTGCCTTCCCTCTAGTCTCTCACTGCTAAGTTAGGGACAGCTAGCGCAGATAGACCTCGTGTAGCTTTGCGCGAAATCCATAACAAACAAACAGTTGATAGAGCACCATCAAACAAAGGGTGTTTAAAAATATAATTTAAGATTATCATAACTTAAAAACTACTTGTTTTGGTGAATAAAGTTTAGGTAGAGGCACATTGAGAATCATAAATTTATTTACGAAGGTTTGGATATATAGCAGAGTGTGTTGAAATAATTTATATTGCATATATAAACTGCTTTTCCCTTGCAAGTAGCAATACTTTTATTTCTTCCTCTCTAATTCATCATTACGACATTGGCGAAAAAATGCTTGTCAGCGTACAGGATATTTCTAGAATAAATAAATACTGTGTAGAGCAGATGTTAGCAGTAGCTTCGTTCACAGATAGACTTTGTATGCTGACTGAGAATGACGGACATCGTATACGGAACACTAATTGTTATGGTGTGAACGCCCTTTCCAATCTGGCGAGCCCCCCCCCCTCCCCAGTGGCACAGCGGCATGTCTGCGGACTTACAAAGCTAGAATCTGGGTTTCGATACCCGTGGTGGGCAGAGCACATATAACTCATTGTGTAGCTTTGTGCTTGATTACAAACAAACAAGAAATACAAACATCCAATCTGACGAAGCTCCATTATAATTAATTATATCTGTCTTAAGACAGTATTAGGCCTATTATTATTTTTTTAAATTAGAAAAATGTATAATAATAATATTTCAATCACAGTATGTTCGCCATATCTAATAGACATCCTTTTCTGCACCTCTGCATGTGGAAATTAGTTACCCTAGGAAAAGTAATGTTAACTATAATCATTTTAGATATGTTTTTTTCTGTATAATTACCATGTTTATTATGCAGTATCACTTAGTTCTTGTAACGTCTGAGACTTCACTATTAACCTCAAACAGAAGCGTTTACGAAATTGTCCTTTCAAGTTTCACCAATCAGCTACCAGCTAAGTGACGATGACCGCTCTGTATTTCCACCTGTATGTCGGGCCAATAATTCAGAAAAGGCTCACTTTCTATTCATTAAGATCCAAAACAATCGGTGGAATACGGCAAAAAAGCGAATAGACACTGTATTCCTAAAGCTAATGGTTTGAACGATTAATAATAATACATTTCTAAAAACACAATCCGAGTCTACAAATATACAAGACTTACAGATAAATAAGTGTAGATTTGATATCAAGAACATCACATATTGAAACCGATGTATGAGTGTAGTTTTAAAAATGCTTCAAAAACCTTGAGAACATTGTTTTCGTCAGGTACGTGCCATTATAGTTGTGGTTTCATTCGTGTGGATTAGTTCAGGATATAAGCTTGTGAAATATGAAAACAAAATATTAAGTAGAAATACTTGCATGATATAACATCACAGTTACACTGATAATGACTTAAATCGCTGAATTCTGTACTGGTAAATACGGGTTTCTATAACTGAGCGAAAGGGGTCCGTCAGCAGCGGTGTAGAACAGCGTATAATTGAAATGCTGTTATCCGCTCATCTTACTGGAAACCTGTATTTGGGGCAATAAAGAACCGATGTGAATCAAATTATTAGCGAAGTGATGTATTACTACGAAATATCTTTTCATCGTTACCGAGTGTATTTGAATATTGTTTTATTCTATTTGATAACAATGTGTGAGATAACGAATAATTCAGTCGTTTTATTTCGTCTATCTCCGATCGCTACACGAACTCCTGGATGCTTTCAGTATGAAAACACGTCAAACCGGAACAAATAGCCTCGATGTATTGTGGGCGAAACTGCGGGAAAATGAGCGAAAATTTTCGTTTTCCCATATCCTGTTGATAAGACTATTAAAGTATTTTGGTTGTCTAATAAAGATTTGATAGCCACGAAGCCATAGTCTTTTTATATTTGAAATTAAACCTGTATTTTTTTTATGCTATAAACTAAATAGATTCAATATCTTTCTTGTTGCCACTAATACCGAAATTAACACTGGATATTGTGATTACCCAAAAATCTACAGTTTTATGGTTTTCATTGGTCACCTGTTTCAGAGGGCAATTGAAGTATTTTATCATTAGGCCCAATTAAAGTCTTCGTAAACCGATCGTAGTGAGAAATGGTGCTCTGAATTATTCGAGTTATGTGACAGAAAGATTTTTACTAGAGGCTTTAGTATAAGGCGAATACAGTGCACAGTCATATTATGTTAGGCATATTAAAAATCCTTTTTTGTTAATATTTACGTGTTTTGAATAAATAACGTGTTTGTTATGGATTTATTTTAAACTTAGGACATAATTATTCTTTAAAGAAAAGAAAAACATAACCCGCATGGATTAATCTACGCCTCTGTTATCTCCCTAACCTAGGAACCAAGTTACTCTGATGGCTTATTGAAAGAAACAAGGCAATTGGCCACTTTTCTCATTCATAAGATTAAATCGTCTGATCACTGGTTGTTGTCTCATTATATTAACTTAATACTTCATAGATTCTATTCTCATTATAACTATGGAAGGACCGAGCGTAGTAAGCCTAGATTTAAATTTATGAGGAAAGCACTGTGACTGTTTATCGAATGCGAGGTTTATCTTTGGTTTATTTTATTTACAAGTTCAGCAAGATTTAAGATGACAGTAAAGCAATTTCATTTCTAATTGGATTTAGACAACAGTCCGGTTTTATTTTATTTTACTTTACCTGTAAGTGATTCCGACTTAAATATTTATCTGTAGCGTGTATTTAATATTTTTAAGATCATACAATGTTTTCATATGTGATACAGGTTTTTAAAAATTATTATTATTAGTGCAATATAACTTTCAACTATAATAAAGGCAAACATACAAAGATGTGGTTTCATAGCCTAGGTTCAGAGGCGTAAATACAGTGGCATACCTTAATATTAAGAGTTTTAGTTAGGCACGACGTTTCACTGTCGAGTTCTAGCGCTAATTAATTTCAACGTCCGCGTGAAGTTAACAGCGTATGATAATTACGAAAAAACGTTGTAATGACGTAACGTCGAATTAAACAGGAAAAAATATTTTAATGATGTTTCAAGCACGTTTTGTATGTCAGGCTTTCAAAATTAACAAGCTACAACGATACTTGCTATATCGGCGATAATACCCCTCATGATAGTTTATGGGCCATTCGCCATGTCGTTGTCACAGTCGCAACCGCAGTAACAATTTATCGTTGTTCTTCATATGACAACAAATGTATTTTTGTCATTTCCAGTTATGAAGTAATACTTTGTTATTCGAAAATATTACATTAACTTACTGGTCCAACGAGCAAAGTTAAATAGCAAAACCTGTTCCGTCAGGCGCTATAGATTGGCCACCACTGATACATAAAACCTGTTACGTCAGGCGATATAGATTGGTCACCCCTGATACATAAAACCTGTTACGTCAGGCGATATAGATTGGCCACCCCTGATACATAAAACCTGTTACGTCAGGCGATATAGATTGGTCACCCCTGATACATAAAACCTGTTACGTCAGGCGATATAGATTGGCCACCCCTGATACATAAAACCTGTTACGTCAGGCGATATGGACTGGCCACCTCTGATACATCCCTCTCCCCCCCCAAAAAAATTCACGTAATTATTTTATGAATATAAACTTTAAATTACTGTGTTATCGTTAATGGGTATCGCAGTTATAAGGCTGAAAACAGTGTTGCCTTAAAATATATACTACGCAAGCTTAAGTGTGCAAAATCAATACAAATATACCTTCTAAATGGTGCTGACCTTTAAAAACTTTAATTTTTTTAAACACTTGCCTTAAAAATATATCTCAATTTTCAACCATAACGTCTACTTTTTTTTACATATTGTAAATAAATAGTTACTTTCTGATTTAAAATTATTTCAGGTTAACTAAGTTATCATGCAAATGATAATTGGGTTACTTAAGTACCTAATGCTGCTAACACTATGCATATTCGCAGAAGTATAATGGGCTGGATATCTCATAGCTGTATATTAAGCTTGTGCATTGTTGAGCGTTTAGAAACTGTGTGTGTGTTTTTTCTTTTAGTATATCTGCTATATCCACCGAGGGGAGTCTAACCCCTGATTTTAGCATTGTAAATCCGAAGACTTACCACTGTTTAGAAGCAATGAATAATTTATTAAATTAACGGGCACTTGTTATAATATACTGTGGACAATTTTACGTGTCATAAGATATTAGTATTAGGCCTTATGACAAGTAAAGTCGTAATACTTCTTCGGACGACTTGTGAAAGGCGTACACAGGATAACAATATTGTCTACACATTTCAAGACCTGTTATTCCAGACGATTCAGTATTGTTTTAGATGTTTAGGAGCATGTTTACTACAGTGTTGGAACTTTAAGTGTTCTATATATAACCACGTAGTTACTCAACCGCTTAGTAACCAAGAAAACGAATAATCATAACACATTTTATTTATCAGACAAATATGTACTTAACCAAAGTAAAAACCTGTTATTTTGAATATTCTTCAAGCAGCCTAAAATAACATAAAAATTAGAATAACATCAATTATTTTTGTAAAATAAAACTTTTCATAAATTTTAAATTTATTTTACAAAGTTTCCAGACCATTAGGGAATGAATAAAAATAAAACGTCTGTTCAGATAATATAGCACTATTGTGTTAACAACAGTATTTAACCTTAATATTTTACATGTATGATGATGATGATATGATACGCGTCAACTTTTTAAAAGTTAGCTGTACTATATAGTAACCAAATTTTCAGTATTTTTTATACGAAAAAAGTTAAACTTTCAGTGCAATAATACAGTATTTCGGATTAATCAGTATTTACCATATAGTCCTAAAGTAACCTAAATAAGTCAAGTTTAAAATAATATCTATATAAGTTTTAAGTATTATAACTTTACCTTACAAGGTTTAAAACCAAATGGGGAATAAGAAAGCACAGAGTCTAATCAGATAACGTTAGTTTAATCGCTGTGACAAATTTTTTTTAAATT
The DNA here is from genome assembly GCF_000517525.1 of Limulus polyphemus. Taxonomy (NCBI): domain Eukaryota; kingdom Metazoa; phylum Arthropoda; class Merostomata; order Xiphosura; family Limulidae; genus Limulus; species Limulus polyphemus. The sequence continues at coordinate 32,013 of NW_013667705.1, forward strand.
ATCTTCTGAGAGAGAGGCAGCGTGGCCTAACAAAAGGCAAGTTCATTCCTGGTTATCGAACTCCCATAGCTTTCGGGTATACACATCCAGGTCTTTTATTTCTTTTCTTTTTTTAAGAGG
>NW_013667705.1:33132-48215 GCF_000517525.1 Limulus polyphemus
CCACCATTCGTTGGTAAAACAGTAGCCCAAGAGTTGGCGGTGGGTGGTGATGACTAGCTGCCTTCCCTCTAGTCTTACACTGCTAAATTACGGACGGCTAGCGCAGATAGCCCTCATGTAGCTTTGCGCGAAATTCAAAAACAAACAAACATCTGCCGAAGACCTTTGTCCCATTGTTGCTGTGCCAAGTTCATAAAAAATTTGAGGAAACAGGTTGCACTTGTGATAAGCCATCTAAAGGCAGACCACCAATAACTACTGAAACTATCGCTGTGGTGAGCTCTGCCGTGGCAGAGCAAGCCAGCACAAGTGCACATTATGTCGACTATTTGTGTATTTGGCAACATCAACTCTTGTAAGGATCTTGCGAATATTTTCTTATAAACAACTTCATGTTCAACCTCGAAGAAAACGTATTTAGCCGACGTATTGATTTTGACTTGCAATCCTTGGCAATATCTTGTTGACCGATATGAAGTGTCGTCACGCGCAACTGCATTATCTGGTTGGAAACTAATGCACATTGTAATATATCCTATACCCACCTCTTTGATGCTAAGATACTTGTGTTGTGGGATTTCATAGCTGGCTTTTTTATTGAACCATTGGTTTGTTTGTTTTTTAGGAAAATTTAGACTGCAAGCTTGCATGATGCCATTCAGTTGTAACAACCAATGTGATTCTGATGCTACAGCAACGAAATGTGATAAACACTACAGTTTTCATGTAGCAGGGTGCTTCTCCACATATTGGTAACCAGGTGAAGCATTGTCTTCTAAGATCACTCGGTACAAAATAATTTCACGTCACTTTTCATGTGCATATCCACCCTGTTCACCGGACCCAACACCAGCCGATTTCGGATCATATGAGGGTTTCTGAAGTCAAGCGTGTACCTCGCACAATTCCAGACCTCAGGGATGTAATTGTCTGGAAAATGGCCAACATATCGGACGAGATGCGCGTTGTTACTGCAATGTACGTTGTCACACGAATGTAATGCACTCTGGATGCTGGAAGAGCACATTTTGAATAGTTTCTGTGATTGATCAGACAGTAGGTCATAGTAGCGCCACTGCTGGCAACATGTAACAACAGCGATATTTGCATATGTATGATTTCCTTAAAATCGCTATACAATTTTACCTTCTATACCATACAGTTAGTGAGATACGAGCGATGAATTGTAGAACTTTCTTTATCATGACCCTGCACTCAAACTGTTTATGTTAACCTTATAATTTAGAAATAAAGGTTAAAAAGCACCCACGTAATTAATTATAGCTCAAGAAGTAGTTGTGTAATTTTACAGCGGTTAATTTATAACTTATAAAGATCAAAATATGGGAATTGTAAGCGCGAATATTCTGCGATACATTACTAAAAAATCACTATTATGGTGGGAAAAAAAAAGGGAAACACGGATGCCCTTAATTACCAAAAGTTCTGTTTTTTGTTGTTGTTGTTTTTGTGGAGTATCATATGACATAGCCAAGTTTCTCGTAACGGTATCATGTTTTTAGTTCTTTACCAACTCGTCTAGGGGAGTTAAAACATAGTTCTGATATCTCTTAGGGCTTGAATTAACCCACTTGCTTAACACCATTGAATGAAACACGTGTTGACCACGTTCGTTGGTCCAAGTAAAGAATTTCGCTTTTTTCGTGGATGTATACCAGACGCGTGATTGAGTAAATCACATGATTCCATGAAACACTTACATACACAAGACTGCTACCTGTTTTGTGTAATAAAACACACTTGACGAGTAATAACTGTATCCGACTATTGAGAAACACCTTGTCAAGATAACAATTTGCTTATTTTATATCTCTATATTAACAAAACGTTGCAGTAATTATAAACTAGGGGATAAACTCGTGCTTCACGTACGATAAAAGGTCAAAAATTATTTGACTACTGAAACACTGTTTATGAAAAAAAAACAATGGATATAGACGGGATTGAATCCTCGATCTTCCGCATACTATAATTGCCATCTATGACTAAGATCTTGAGATTCTTTCTTGGTCGAACTCTTTAATAAAGCGATGTCGTACAATTTTTAAAATTATGATGCCCCCCAGTGGCGGACTTACAACGCTAGAATCCGGGTTTCGATACCCGTGGTGGGCAGAGCACAGATAGCCCATTGTGTGGCTTTGTTCTTAAGTACAAACAAACAAACGATAATTGTTTTATCAAAGAAGTGCAAAAATCAACTGTATTCGTATGTCGCTATTTCACCTTTTTTCTTTTTCCTTCAATGGCGATTATTATTATTATTTACCTTCCCCTAGAGTATTAACAAAGCTCGGGTTCACTACCACCAATAATGGAAATGGTGTAATATTTTACTCCTCTAGCGAGTAAACTCGTTTCGTATCAAGTGTATTTAACTTTAGGCCTAATTGTCAATTTTTAGGCGCTTGTATTCGGATAGTTGGAAACGTATAATAGTTACAAAATAGTGAATTTTTGAAATTATCGCATCAATAAGTGTAACAATCAACTGTCGTCATCTGTTTTTTTGTAAATATCTTGTGTGTATATGTGACTAAGTCGCATTTGTATATAATCTGAACCTGTAATTTTTTTTTCGCTCAATGCGTTAGCTATAGAGCATCGAAAATGGTAATATAGCGTGTAGGTTATATAGCGAAGCGTATTTAAACGTTAGGCCTAATTGTCGATTTTTATGCGCCTGTTAGAATCTCTATTGAGTTGTAATGGTATTGCGCTTTTTAAAAGCCACAGAAAAATAAAGAATTAACATATATATATTTCTTTGTGCGTTTCTTTATGTTACTGAAGTAATTATATTTAAAGTTAATGCTATAAAAGTCGTAGTTTTGTACTCGTATAGAACAATGCACGTTAAGCGTTGTTCACTTCTGCACTTTTGTACAACTAGTCAATAGGAATATTGGATTTCTATGTGAGCTAGCACCCATACACGGACGGACTGCTGACGCACAGTTCTTTTAGACGCATAGATATTAAATGTATACATTTCCAGGATTGAATCCGAAATAGTAAATATAGTATTGAAAGAAGTGATTTATAGGAATTGACTTTAATGTGAATAAAATATGTCCGCTATACGAATGTTTACTGTCCACATTACTGCATTCTAGTATATGCCTTTTGTTAATATATCCTCAGAATTATTGGGTTCTGTTCCTGGATAAACATTTACATTTTAAATGTTTCATTACAATAACATATGGTGGTTATAAAGTCAGTAAGAGTACTTTGAAAAATTTATTATAGTCTAATGTAGAGAAAACTGTTCATTACTCACTAGATGTTCCCCCTTACACCATTCGGTAAGCATACTCATAACTGTGTCATCTGGTCCAATGAAAATCATCGGGAATCTGAGAACAACCTTCGCGTCTCCAATAGTCACTGTTTATTGAAAGTTCACTGCTGACTTTATTTAACCTTTTTCACGTTCTGACAAACACTTTGATGCTTAGAGAAAAACAAAGCGGCTGGGCACTTTATCGTGAGTTATTGCATATTATTGTAATACCAGAACTCCAACATTGTAATTATGTCCAGAATAATACATTTATACATGACAGAGCCCCGCCCCATATCCATCGCGTGGTAAAAACATTGGTCATGCTGATCTTAGGAAAGGACCGGGTTCACAGCCGCCACTTTCCATCACGCTTTTCTGACATCTCTTCCGCTGATTAGTGACTATGGAGCTTCCTAAAAATGTGGGTCTATCTTCCTAATCCAATAACAAATTCTCAACTGGAAAGAAAATACATTTTTGGGAAGATGTTAGCACTACAACATCCAATATCATTGTCCAGGTGAAAGCAGTAATCGAACATTATGATGAACACTAATAAGTAACTGTAGTGGCGCCCACTAGTGCCATTTTCAGAAACCACCCTAAGGCCTTTTCTTTGTTATTTTATATATGTAGACAAAATATTTCGCCCATATTTATACAGATTTGTGTAGTTAGGGCGCTCGACTTATGGGCCATCCAAAACTATTGTTGTCAATAGATTGGTTAAATAGTTCAGACAGACAGACAGACAGTGCAGTTGATCGTTAAAGGTCAAGGTATCCACAATCTTCAGTGGATACTGTCACGGAGAAGATGCAAACCACTAAAACCCTTACTTCTAGATTCATATATGTGGCACATCAAGATGGTTTACCGGCCATGGCGGGCCACAAATATTATTAGTAGGATATCTGTCTATAAACAGTAGTGTGCAAACTTATTAAAATATTCCATTACTCTTGTATTTTTGACATGTGCATATGAAGTAAAATCATTATAGTTTGAAATGTTGAAAAAAAAGCGTTAAAATAGACAAACTATAGATTTTTTTTCACTTTATTTACGACTTTAGTACGCCACATATTTAATTAAATTAACGTTTGAAGAGAAAATCAACACGTAGTCACGAATAATTAAGTGCAGTAGATTTTTAAAAGGTGTTCAAGATATTTCTAAACTAAATACAAGTCAGCGAAACATTGCCACATGTTGTCTTTAGTTTTTATACCAGTCATCACTGGTAAAAGTTTGATTTTCACATTCTGAGTTTTTCATGCAGGTACATATAGACATGTAAATGATAATTTTACTTTTATTGAACAAATATCGTCCAGCACAGGTAACATAGTGTGGTGTTGCCATTAAAATACCAAGCAGAATTAACATCCGTTTACAGAGCCATAGTAAATCTTCACATGATGACTGTTATAATGTTAAAAATATGCAAAAAACCTTGGCTGATAACCAAATAATGTGAAGTACAAATTGGACAGATACAAGGAAACTAAGTCTTATAACTCCAGATAAGGCACGGGAGGGGAAAAAAGCCCCCCCTAAAAGTATATTAGGTATCTTAAAACCAATTTCTACACAGCTGGAGAAAAACCGCGAAAAACCTTGCTGATGACATTAATAAGTCACGTGCTGTTTCAAGAACGCTTCAAAAATGTGGCCTTTGAAAAGGAGTAGCTGTAATTAATATAGCCCTTACCTCACAAAGACAAGATATAGCAAAGAGCATAGGTTTTGAGAAAGAAAATGTTTTCTGGTCTTTGAAACAGTAGCACAAGATACTTTGGACAGACAAGTCTAAACTTGTATATATAATAATTTTATAATGATTTCCTTCAAGCTTAATTTGGAATCATTTATGTTATTTTTTTATAACAAATTAATGACTATGTTGTGTTTAAAACTCATAAAATGACAATTGCTTGAGATGTTGTGATAAATTTGCACAGTACTGTATATGCATATATATATAAAATAAAACACAAAGCATTTTTTCCTCACGTTGCAATCAAATCTGAAGCAAAAACTTATATTTAAAATGTGAATATATTTTACGCTGACATAAATAGAAAGTCCCTTTCACCAGAATTCCAAGCAAGCACACCGCGAGCACATTGTGTTTAGATTGAAAAACACACCAGCCCCTTGTTGTTTGTTGTCTTTTTTCGTATTCTGATTACCAAGTGAGATAGTCATGAATTTTCTGTAGTTAAAAGTGTTAAAGTTTATATCACCTCAGTATTAAAGTGATAATAAAAAATAAAAAGATTAGTGGTTTTGGAATTTTTATCTGCCTGTCGTGGAGTGATGGACGATTTTTTGGTTTCTATACTGAGAGCGTTATCAGGGCACTGGCATAGTGATCAAAACCGAATCCACTCCTACATTCCAAGCAGATGAAGTCCATACAATCTTCAAATCCAGCACAAAATACTTCTCTAAGTCGTTTAACAACTTCTGTACAACAAATTTGATCACTTTTACATGAAATCTGACTTTTAGGCTTAATGGTGTTGTTAACGCATCCTTAAAGAGTAACATCAGCATTTGGAACCAGGTATGTATTATTAAGATCCATTCATATAATCTCTGTGACGAAAGAGGAGGGTTATAGAGAGAGCACTAGCTTTTAAATAATATGCTTAAAGATTTCGGCACTTGATTTGATACATCATAATATTAACTTAATAATTTTTCGTATACTTAACTAACTACTAAAATGAGAAAACGATTGAAATACAAGACTCCGCCAAACTCGTTAGGGTTTGTACAGTTCCTCTTTGACTATGGAAAACATTCGTGACAAAGGTGACCTCAGAAAGCACGTGGAGAGTGCCCACTCAGAAGGTGAAAGTCGTAACTGATCGGGATAATCTGACGGAAATACGGATTCCATCGCAGCCTTATGACAAATAACTCTACAATATTGCACTAAAGGCACTAATAGTGTTCAAGAAAACGATTGGATTAAAAGCGTAAACAAATAAATGTGTGCAAGCACACTTCTATATTTTGAATTGAGTGTTTTTTTTCAATCGCCAGGCTTCCGATGTACAGCAGTGTTAGAGAGGACGAGAAACACAGTTTTACATCTCCTGTGATTGTGTTACACAGAAAGGACAGTTGGCCAGATATTTGTCATAATTACTTCTTGTTATGCAAAGGAATAGCGATTCATTTTCAGTAAAGGCAAAATTATAAAGGTAACTAACTATGTTTCAGATGTGACATTTTGTAGCAGTAAAATCACACGTGACTCCAGTCTCCCTTAAGGTGGACAATGAATGAGATATGAGCCAGAAATATAGTGATTACATAATTATAGTTGTATTTGGAAATGAACCAATATAAAAAAAAAGTTAATGTTAATGAAAAGCTACATAAACAGACACAGATGATAATTTTGAGCTTCACCGCGTTTCTTTTTGGTTTCTGATCATAGATATGCACATTTCTATTGGAACATAACGTAGGAGGTAATTTGATTTATGTGTAATATCATAGAAGTTCATATTCCAAGGTTTTATATATGAAGACTACACACGCAAGGGGGAGAGGAATTCTTGGAGGGGCTTGGCCTATCTGGCATCCCTTTTGGGGCAGGGCCCGAGAGAAATTCATGGGGCTAATAACTTCTAAGGACATGAACTGTTTAGTTGTTCTGGTGTGCGTCCCTTGTAGTTTGTTTTGATTGACAGGGCATAAGAAATCTCTACAGCGAAGTGTTTGTGACCCAACTGCCTTTTCCCTAGTTTAACACTTGTGTAGCTTTGCACGAAAATTCTAAAAACAACAATTACAATTTAATGTGTTTATACCACCAAAACAATTCGGTTTATGCCATTAAGATTTATAAAACATGTGTGATGTTAAAACAGAAAGAATAATAAAAACTATGAATGTCGCACTTGATGATCTTTATAGATAAATGATTCATAATAAAATGATCGGAATGGGGACAACGACACCTTGGAGATAAAGCTTTATTCAGTAAAACGACACCTTGGAGATAAAGCTTTATTCAGTAATAAGGTAGGAAAATATATCAGCAGTAAAATAGGGTTCAATCCTTCGAAGCGATGGTTGTCAAAATCAGTTTAGGAAGAAAAAGAATTAAAGGATTTTTGTTTGTTTATGCTTCATATAAACTTAGGCATGTTTGGAAGTTTTCCTCGTGGGTAATTACCAGCTCTGTAGTTTTTAAAATGAAACTGAAGTTCATGATAGTTATTATGTATCATTAATATGTCTTTATATTCAAGCAAGATAACCAATTGTTTTTTTAAGAATGTTCCAGAATAGAGTCATCAGTTTAATAGTTCTGTCGTATTAAACAAAAAAAACGTATTCCTGTATAATCTTACGTGATGTCTTGAAGGATTTTAAACCTGTTCAACATAAATGTTCTGAAGTTTCACACATTTGTGTGTTGATGTTAGTCGCTACACGGTTTTGCGCGCGCGCGCGCTCACACACACACACATATATATATAAAACCAACAAAACAAAAAAGTCTATATCAAAACTGTCCTGTAATCTTGGTTAGTATACAATATCAGCTCATGATTTTATTTAAATGATATCGAAAAATTCTTCTTGGCAGAGCCCAAATTGTATATCATGTATTTTAAAGTTTCGGCATTATTCAACTCGCATTTTACTTGTTTAATTTACAGCATAATACGTAATAATGCATTGTTCCTCTACATCTATTGGTGTCTATATAGCTCCAGTGGCTGTAAACTGACATTAACACGTGGGAATACTTTATTAACACCTTTTATACACTAAACCGAAAATGGTAGTTGTTGCCCTAAGGAATATATAAAGACGACTTGACAGAAAGTTTTGATTTCCAAATGAGATAATATATGTAAGGTGTACTTTATTGCGATAGCTTTATTTAGACAATACAAATCAGAGGTTCAGGCCCCCCAGTGGCAAAGCGGTATGTCTGCGGACTTACAACCGGGTTTCGATACTCGTGGTGGACAGACCACAGATAGCCCATTGTGTAGCTTTGTGCTTAACTTCAATCAAAAAGAGGTTCAGGCATCTGCCACCTTTAGAAGCTCACAGACATCCTGGTTTTATGTTCGTTGTATTTTTTTAACCAGTTTATTCAAGTTTGGTTTGGTTTGAATTTCGCGCAAAGTTACACGAGGGCTATCTGCGCTTATCTTCCCTAATTTAGTAGTGAAAGACTAGAGGGAAGGCAGCTAGTCATCATCACCCACCGCCAGCTCTTGGGCTACTCTTTCACCAACGAATAGTAGGATTGACCGTCACATTATAATGCTCCCACGGCTGGCAGGGCGAGCATGTTTGGTGAGACGGAGATTCGAACCCGTGACCCTCAGATTGCGAGTCGAACGCCCTAACCACCTGGCCATGCCGGGTCGTTTATTCAAGTAGCCCCCCAGTGGCACAACGGTATGTCTGCGAACTTACAATGCTAGAATCCGGGTTTCGATACCCGTGGTGGGCAGAGCACAGTTAGCCCTTTGTGTAGCTTTGTGCTTAACTACAAACAAACAAGCAAACGCAATTCCTCCAACTAATGGAGTACCTTCAAGCGCACCCCCCCCCCACCCCTCTCCAGTGGCACAGAGGTAAGTCTGAGAGCCTATAACGATACTCGCGGTGGGCTTAGCTTTGTGTTTAATAACAAACAAACAAGTAGGCCTTCAGGCAATCTTCAGTTACATGAAGCAGAGTAAAATGTGATCTTTATTCGCTTACATTTTTCGCGTATAACTTAACTTTTGCTTCTTACACGTTAGTCTTTAGCGATATGACATTCTCCTCAACGTTATGCCACTTTTCTTGTAAGGAGTAAGGAAAAACATCAAACAGTAACACTTAGCATCCGCAGCAGTTAACTGAATGGAAGGAATATCTCTAAATATTGTAATTAAAAATTAGAAACATATGATCAATAACACAGAAATGTAAAACGTAGAAATATAGATACTGAATTATAAGGAGCTCACAGCAGCTGTTACACTTATTAATGAGCTTCAAAAACGTTGTTGTTGTTGTTTTTTCTTAAAAAGCCGCAAACTACAACTAATAACTTGTGCTCTAGTAGTTCATAATATATGTGATATACCGCTAGAGCGAAAATAAGTAACTAATCGATAGCGCTCACTGACAGCTTTAGGGCTACTATAATCGAACAACAAAAGTTTCCCATCACTCATAACGCCAGATATGGTGGCACACAATTAGTAACTGTGTTTGAAGTGCTCCCTAAATCTGACACATGTTAATATGCGGCTTCACAGTCAGTACTGATTGCTATTCTTGATCTACTTGCACGCAGCGTACATGCTTAACTGAGCCGATGGTACGCAGCCGCTAAGATACGTCAGACCATGTTAAGCTGTTATTAAAAGACACCATCTTTATCATAAGAAGTTTCTCACACCATTACAACATCTAATAGCAGCTTGCAATGCCGGAAGAGTACAAGCACAGTCACGTGTCTCATGTGATGTTTTTCATAAGTACAAAACATAGCACACATTTTCAGTCTCTTACTGTTTAAATTTGTGATTTAAGCAGTTATGAAACATATCTTTTAATTGATATGATAAATGGTAAAATACAATTCTGGTTTATTTGGTTAAACTGGTGTAATAAACATTTAAAGGACCTTTAGCAGTCAATTCCTAATGAAAATAGAAGATAAACTAACATTCCTATAAGACACATACAACACAAAGATTTACAGGAAACCCATAAGTATTGGTTCCTTGACTATAAATCACACCACCTTAACAGTGTAAAGACGAGTATTATAAACTGTCTAGTTTCCAGAGCGAAAAGGATTTGTAATACAGGAGTTACAAAGAATGAGGAAGAGAAATCCATCATTATAAACCGTAATTTGCAATAGATACTCTGAATATTGATAAAGAAGACACTAAGGAATCTAAACACTGATAATAAGCGAGAAGAAATATTTCCCACTGTGAAAGGTTCACGAGTGTTCTAGTTGCGGGTGTGATCAGCAAAGTATGAGATATTGTACTCTTTGGGAATATTCTTATTACGGGTGTGATCAGCAAAGTAGGAGATATTGTACTCTTTGGGAATATTCTTATTACGGGTGTGATCAGCAAAGTAGGAGATATTGTACTTTTTGAGAGTGTTCTAGTTGCAAGTATGAACAGCAAAGTAGATAGGTGTTTTACTCGTTGGGGATGTGATGATGACGGAATTTGTGTATCAGTTAAGACTTCGAGGAAACGGGAAAAATATTGGGAATATTCAACTTCAATGAGTAGTAAAAAATACATAGAAGAAGATGCCAGTATGAATGGTACAGCTTTGGAGAACCCGTTATTAACGAATTTCAAAAGTGTGAATACATTCAAAAAAATGTGACAATATGAAAGTCACAGTTTTGGAGAACCCGTTATTAACGAATTTCAAAAGTGTGAATACATTCAAAAAAATGTGACAATATGAAAGTCACAGCTTTGGAGAACCCGTTACTAACGAATTTCAAAAGTGTGAATACATTCAGAAAAATATGACAATATGAAAGTCACAGCTTTGGAGAACCCGTTATTAACGAATTTCAAAAGTGTGAATACATTCAGAAAAATATGACAATATGAAAGTCACAGCTTTGGAGAACCCGTTATTAACGAATTTCAAAAGTGTGAATACATTCAAAAAAATGTGACAATATGAAAGTCACAGCTTTGGAGAACCCGTTATTAACGAATTTCAAAAGTGTGAATACATTCAGAAAAATATGACAATATGAAAGTCACAGCTTTGGAGAACCCGTTATTAACGAATTTAAAGAGTGTGAATACATTCAGAAAAATATGACAATATGAAAGTCACAGCTTTGGAGAACCCGTTATTAACGAATTTCAAAAGTGTGAATACATTCAGAAAAATGTGACAATATGAAAGTCACAGCTTTGGAGAACCCGTTATTAACGAATTTCGAAAGCTTGGATGATTTGCGAATCACCTTCGGTAGCGATGAGTAATCTTAGTCATTTTCCCAGTATCGTAAACAGAAGAAGTAATGACAAGATCGACGAAAAGCGGGGACACTAGTCTTCATATTCTCGATCATGAATACATGTCTACACCACCTTGTCAGCGTATTCAACGAAAGTCCAAGTATTATGTCTCGAACAGCTTTTCTTGTACCGAAATAACTATGGTACAAGGTTTTCCTGCTGACCAGCAATGAAAATCAAAATTGTTTGTGATAAAGTCTCAGTATATAAAGACCCAACATGTTTTCAAGTCTGCTAAGTTTAGAATTGGGCGAACTTAAAACGCATAACTACTGTTTTTGGGTTGCTGTTTTCAATAGAGTCACTTTGGAAATGTTATGTTTCCTGAATTTTGAATGACTTTTGAAAGAAATAATAACATACATTTTGAGTGCATTTAGGCTGGACTGGCAGTTTTTGTCACTCTTTGAAACGTTATTTAAATGCAGGAGTTAGCCATTCGAAAATTTCGGCATATTTTAATTAAAACGAAACTGTTCCTTCGCCTCTTGAATCGGGTGTTAAAATGGCTTTCAAAATAACCTTATTACGCTATTATTCGCCATTAAGGGAACCAACTCCAAACTTTTCCCAGTGGTTAGCGAAACGGATTTGAGGTTCCTTGGTTTGCGGAATAAAATAATGTTTCGAAGTTTGGGGTCGTGGGTGCATTATAAGAGTGACGGTCAAATCATACTAAACGAGTGAAGAGAAACTGCTGTTTCTGACCGCATCCGAAGCCAACACGGATCGAATGGGTCCCACTAATCGATAAGAGTACTTCACGAGTTGGCGGTGGGTGATGTGGACTAGCTGCCTTCCTTCTAGTCTGTCACTTCAAAACTAGCTCTCGAGTAGCTTTGTGCAAAATTCAACAAAACAAACAAGTAAATAACTGAAAAGTAAGCACGCCAAGTACAGCAGTGAACACTGGACTGACCGCTTGCAACGTAAACATTTATGGCCATGACGACGGATCCTTACTCATATTTCATCTTTGCTAATTTTATGATATATACTAACCCTAGCACTTGCGCCATGAAGCAGTGCATTCAATCTGCGTGTACTAAAAGTGTTACCTACTTCTTTCAAGTTGTAAGTAAATGTTTATTCCTAAGAGTATGTCACATCATCGGTGAATGAGAAAGTACGTGGATTAATAAAAATACTCTCCTCCCCATCATTTAGTTACTCTCGTTCTCAAAGTTCATTTCACATAACTCGTTTCAGAACGTGTGTCATCCAATGTCACTGATGTTTCCGACTCCGTTGTTATTCTTCAAGATAATACGCATCCCGTGTAATCTACTTGATAATGTGTGAATATTAACAATATCCCGATCTGCATAATACTTTCCTAATTAAAAAAGGACTAATTAAACGACAATGATTACAGTGTATCATAGGTTGACAAAAATGCCTGAAAACCACCCAAAAACTCATGAGCGACAAAAATAGCCAAGATTCTGCTTTTGCTCAAACAGTATGTGATATTTCATAAACGCAGCAAAATAAAACAGCTTGTCATTATTTACATTGCGTTCTTTTATACGTCTGCTGTAAAAATTTACATACATTCATTACTTACATTACAATGTGATGTGGTGAGTTAGGAGGTAATAAAGTAACTAATTTTATACTTTAAATACTTGCGTTACATTCATTACTTACATTACAATGTGATGTGGTGAGCTAGGAGGTAATAAAGTAACTAATTTTATACTTTAAATACTTGAGTTACATTCATTACTTACATTACACTGTGATGTGGTGAGTTAGGAGGTAATAAAGTAACAATATTTTTCTACTTTAAATACTTGCGTTACAGCGTTATGTAGGAATAGCTTCAATATTAAGTAAATGTTTACTTAGTTGCAGTGAGGAAAAGAATAAACTTTAAATTAAAATAGAATTTCCTTAAGTTTCTCTCCCTTGTTTAGCAGTCGTGCGGGAATATTTTTCGAAACTTTCGGGATGTTTCGTAATGCAGATACATTTGTTCCATTTTTATTGTTTTAAGCATTGAACTTCCAGAAAGTTTTAGAACCACTAAACACAGGCTGTTTAGCATCAGGTAGGTAGCAGTGGAAAAAGTTATTTCGAAACCCTTTACTTAAGGGCTTTGTTACTTGGAGTCCACTTCAAACAGGTGAAACAATTCACCGTTACTGAGCTTAAAAGAAAGGAATTATTATATACTGCGTTTGTGTGTGTGTGTTTTTTAACTTTTGGTTGCATGAAACACCAGAAAGCTCACCAATTTACAAAAGAAGCTTTAAAGCTAATAAAATTAATAAATTCGAGCATCTTAAAAGCCGATCCAGACAAACTTCACCCAATTTGTAGAGTCACACCGGTAGGGTATTGTTTGTATGATTCATTCATAATGACCATGACACTCCTGCTATTTCAATTTTATAACTGGTTTCTTTTGTAATAAACTTATTTTATTACTGGGCACAGTAAAATAAAATCCATTGTGCTAGTAATAATTAAAATATATTTATCATGAATTTTGCTACTACTAAGATATGCCAATGGTAAATGCAAATTCTTGTAGCACATTTCAAGTTATTTAATATCCTGTAAATTTTCTAAAGCAAAATCAAAGAAAGTATATTCATCGAAATCTTTGACATTTTCCCTTTTATCTAAAGTGCTAGAAATGAATTTCCAGGAACTAAGGTACGCAAGTTGTCAAAAGGACTATTATCATATAGTTTAATGAGCTAGACTACATTCGAAATAAGCCAGATATAGTGCAATTATTTGTTTAAATACCATATGTTACTGCTTTGTCTTATATGAATATAAATCAGTAGTAACAAAACGTAAACACAAATATATATGTATTTTTAGGCTTCTTTGTCCTAGCCGAGTTAATGCGGAATAACTCTATCCACCCTAACTGAAGGCGATTTTAGTAAGACAATCGAAAACTTTATGGAAATATATATTATACCTGGATTAGTCTCAAGTACAACTTTTTAGTGCAACTTATAGCGCCACATGACGAAGCTAAGTGAACATTTAATATATATCAGAAGTCGAAACAGAAAGAACAATTTAGAAACATGAATGTAATCTTTGATAGATTGTTTAGGCAGAGTATTCATAATGAAACTTTGTTGAATGGACGGCAACTGCCTGTTATAGAAACACAATTGTAGAGGACGACGTTTCGAAAGGAAGACGAAAAGCGGAAGACTTTCGAAACGTCGTCCTCTACAATTGTGATTTTACAACAGGCAGTTGCCCTCCATTCAACAAAGTTTCAACATGAACGTAGTTCGTATGAGTAAGGCGTAACTTTACATAACCAGCATGTTGATATTGTTGATATATCCATAAAAAAGATGTTTGAGTACCTCATGAACTCTCTGATGATCATCATTTCTAACGTGTGAACGTTGCTTCGTCTCTTCTGGCGCGTAATGTGCGTGAACCATTTTTGGACAGAATTGTCAACGGTGATGAAAAATGAATTCTCTATGCAAATATTAAACACCAAAAACAATGGCTCAGTCCTAGACAAAAACCACTTCCGACCCCAAAACATGGACTCCATCCGCAGAAAGTGATGCTTTGCATTTGGTGGGACATCAAAGGAGTAATTCATTTCGAACAGCTCAATCCACAGTGAATTGTCAATACAGAGATCTATAGTCAGCAACTGGAATGTTTAAATCAAACCCTTCATTCATCAATCGGAAAAGTGCTCCTCTTCT
>NW_013667705.1:49128-55554 GCF_000517525.1 Limulus polyphemus
CACAGTTCTGGAAAACTTCAGTTTTTTTCAGCCATAGATCAAAGCGTTTCACTTCTTCAGGGAAGCTTCTTCAGTTTATTAAAATGGGAGCTTCGCAGACGAAGTTATAAGTCTTGGTTTATTATTTTTCTTCAGTTACGCGAGAAAAGTTGGAGTTTTTCAGAAGTATAGGAAATACCAGGTTTCTCTTGTGAAATATATAGAACACAGAAGGGTAGTACTGTTTTTTTTCCCCCTTTTATTTATTTTTATGTTTATGTGTAACTGGTTTCTTGCAATTTAACCGATTTTGATTTTAGATTTAATAATGCTCTGGCATACACAAAACAGCATTACGTAGATTATAATTATAGTATTACACGTTTAGGTTTGGAGCAGGAATGTATCAAAAACATAAAAAGTTCATCAACCCTTCTTTTTTTCTTCTCAGTTTCGTAAAGTAAGTTCATGAACCATTAAGCCATAAACATCCTGTTTTAGGTTTAAATAGTTACATTATCACAAAGGTTTTGTGCATGTTGTGGTTTGCCCTAGATCCATCAGTTATCACCAGAGCATACAAAACATATATATATATAACTCGTGTAAAACATGCTCGTGGCACGCCCTTATTGTACATTCCCTCTGTGTATTTTTCATTAAGGTTTGAATGCAATTAATTTTGCACGTATCGCTACTAGACATCATCGTCTTCGAGCATTATTAATTGTATTTTCAAATCTATAACAGGGTCTTTTTGTCATACAGTTAGTTATCAACAGGAAACCGTGAATTTAAAATACGAAATGGAACCCTCTTTGTACAATTATTTTTCTAATCCATTATCTTAAGCCTTTTTATAGCTGTATCAAGCATAACGCAGGAATATTGACACAGTGTTCATGACTATTATTTCTAACAAAGTGAACTCCATGTTACTCTTCAGTGATATTAGTCACCAAAACATGTTTATGGTTGCTTGTAGTCACCAAAACAAAATCATGGTGGGTATACTTATCACACTTTTTCTCAAAACTCAATAAATCCTTGGAATATTTTTTTCGACGTTCAATAAACTTAAGTATTTTATAGTTGAGTTATTTTTATTTTACGTATGCCAAAGTTCTCTGTAAATAAATGTTATACGACAATCAGAACTCTAAGAATTTATTTAAAGTTTGTTTGTGTTGTTGAACTTTGTGGCTAATCTTATATATATATATATGTATGGTTGCGGTAGGTTAGGAAAAAAATAATGAAATGTTATAATTTCTTAAGGAGAGAAAATGGTATATTAATATCAAATATGTAAAAAAAATACCGAAAATTGCTTTCAAATAAGCATATTCAGAATTTCCACCAGCTGTGTAGGAATTTGCTGCAGGGGGGGATCAACCATCCATAATTAAAGTTTTGTGTAAGGCATAATTTACTATGATCCAGGCAACTTCAAGAACATAATCTTTTGTCTAATAATCAGGTGTAGACATGAAGGCACACCCTAATCACATTCCACATCGACATAACCTAATTTATACTAACGGGATATTTGTTAGAAGCGTGGCGAAGGATAACGCTGTTTATTTATTCTCTTTATTTACTTTTTGTTTCCTTGTTACTGCTTTTTAGTCATCTTTTGGATCAGAAAACCGGGTTTCGATATTGTATAGCTTTGCGCTTAACAGCAAACAAACAAACAATATTGATTTACATTTTACAGTGCTCTGGTATACACACACACACACTAAACGATATTACGTAGATTTATCGGTTGCAGTTGTTGAATGCAAAAATATATTGGCTCGAAATCACTTGTTGACAATTCGTTTTGAAATTTTTATTTCTTCCCTTTACTCTAATTCGAAGTCCTGGTTTTCCCAGATGCTGATACAACATCTTGAAATTCAGATATTACCTTTTTATCCGCACCATTGTTCGAAAACAAAGACATCTATACAATGAGTGTCACAAAACCTTATAAGCTATCAGCAGAGATAACCTACTGATACAATCGTTAACAATAAAACACCCAGAATCATTTTCAAATTCAGAGCCTCTTAGAAAATGAACTCTCTAAAACGCCCCCTTTATTATCAGTTGAAATTTAATATGTAGATTTTATTACTAGCACTTTACGGTGACAATGATTGTATATTGAATAAATTTACGAGTCATGCATGCAAAATGTAGTTTCTTATCTCGTTTTATCATAGTATGTTTTAGAGCAAGACAAAACAACAGTGAATTTATGGAAGGTAGAAGTCGATTGTGATAAATGTTTTTTGATGTCCCGGTTAACCAGGCTGTTGCGCTGAATACAGTCTATTGTGTAAATATGTATTAATTCTTTAGGTTTAGGGCAAACACTTGTTACATTGATATTCTCGATATTTTTTGTTGTATGAACTTTAAAAATATATAAATAAATTACCTTTCTTTCATTGATTGTACACCTTGTAAATGTCCTTTTTGCGTGGGAAGAATATTTTTGTTTAAAGTCGGTATTTCAGGAAGGCGCCAAATATTAAAGGACGTATCCTTCACACTCTGTATATAATTTGATAGGAAGACCAGGTATAAGTTACGTGTCAAGAAAATTGTAGCGCTAAAATATAAATAGACAGAGTTGCGATTTTTAATTTGTAACTAATTGAAAGTTATTGTACGTAAGGCTATTACGAATTTTATTTTTATAAACAAAAATTGGAATATCATTATTTTCATTCAGTCCCCAAAAGAAAGAAATGAAAATGTTAACGAAATTTTTAATAAATATCAATGCAAAAGAATAGAGCTTAATTAGATTGAACATGTGTCCCCACCCCCCAGTGGCACAGCGGTATGTCTGCGGACTTACAACGCTACAAACCGGGTTTCGATACCCGTGGTGGGCAGAGCACAGATAGCTTTGTGCATAATTACAAACAAACATTGAACATGTATAGTACAGTTAGGTAGTTTTCAGTCATTAAAAAGTGTCTAATTAGAAGTAGCAAAAGACCCTTTATCTCAGTTAGTAGTATTTGCTTGGCGTGCGAGAGGTAATGAGTTTGGTCCTAGGCTGTAAGGAAAATTAGACCACGCAAATAAAACAACAAAACAATTACGTGAAGAGTGGCTTTTGGTTATAATACTAGAAGCGATCCGGCGTTAATATACGCATGTCTATGTTTCAGTTGTGGCGTCATGAAAATTAACGTGTACTTACAAAGTAAAGAAAACTGAATATGGATTATTGGCCATTGCAGAAAAATCAAGTTGTGTGACTTATTGTCTAGTGAGATATATTTTTAACAAATGTATACCATGAACCGATTTTCAAAGACTATGACATTCAAAACCGGAAGCATGGTCTTTTTTATGAACTTAATTGTTTACAGAAAACAGCCAAGATTTCCCTGTCAAAGCTTTGGATGAGCTCAAAAAACACATGATTAGGTAACTTCATTGAAAATAAAAATAAAATGGCAGAGGTTGTGTAGAGAGTTTCTAACTGAATCGCATTGTTACTGAAGCTATATTTTATTTAAGTCTTCAGCGTTGCGTAGTGCTAATTACCGTACAATGACGCTAACAACAAAGAACAAAACCAATGGTCTATATATAGACATTTATTGATATTATTACACTTCACGGTTGCTCACCTTTAAAGTTGACCTCGTTTATAGCACCGTTCTGATCAAGTTCTATTTGTCTATAACTAGCTTACTGCTACTTGTTTTAACACACCTGCTGTTAAATGTTTTGTTCGTTGTATGTTTATTAAAAGAATGTCGTATTCTATAAGCCAGCTATTCTTGTGACTTGGTATGAGAAATGAAAACTGCCGAGATTATCGTTCCGTCTTTTCTTTCCCAAGATTAGAAGATCTTGAATCCCTTACTTTTCGTAGTTTTATTCTTCATAGATTTATTTACGCGAACCAAATCTATGTTGTTCTTTTTATTACGAATTGTTTTACTGTCTGCTTGATTAATGGTGCGCTATGATCACAACCCCAGAAACTATCCAGATTAAGAACTAATATTACGTGCGTCAACAATTTTTGCTATGACAACGACTGTGATTACCAACTTTGCTAGCGAATGAAATTCAACATTTTCTGCTGTAACTAAGTTCGAGAAACAAGAACATACCAGAAAGATCTTTACAAGAAAGACAATGAATGGTCCACACTGCCCTCTGGATTATATAGAAAGGTGAACTGATGTTTTTCTATTCTCTAGGTGAAGTTTATATTTCCCTCATTTGTTATATTTACCAGCACTATGAAGTAAAAAGGTTTTAACTTATGATACTGATGTAGTAACACTAATAGGTTAAAAAACTACTGTGAAACACCGTAGTCGTAGTTCCCAAAAGATACCGAATGTTTCAAGTTCGCTCACTAAGTATGTGGGATGATATTAATATAGCATTGTTAAAGGGTTAAACAACTACTGTGAAACACCGTAGTCGTAGTTCCCAAAAGATACCGAATGTTTCAAGTTCGCTCACTAAGTATGTGGGATGATATTAATATAGCAGTGTTAAAGGGTTAAACAACTACTGTGAAACACCGTAGTCGTAGTTCCCAAAGGATACCGAATGTTTCATGTTCTTTCACTAAATATGGTGACAAGTAACATAAGGTATACTTGTTTCATTGAAATTTTAAACAGGTTCTTAGGTCAAATATTGTTATTTGTTTACAGACTAATCAGTGATTTAATAATTGAAAGCCTGTTGTTGAAAGTTAAATAATGTATTACTTCTCGTTGTTGTGGCCCGACATGACCAGGTGGTTAGAGCGCTCAATTCGCAATCTGCAGATCGTGGGTTCGAATCCCCGTCACACCAAACATGTTCGCCCTTTCAGCCATGGGGGCGTTATAATGTCACGGTAAATCCCACTATTCGTTGGTAAAAGAGTAGCCCAAGAGTTGGCGGTGGGTGATGTTGACTAGCTGCCTTCACTCTAGTCTTACACTGCTAAATTAGGGACGGCTAGGGCAGATAGCCCTCGTGTAGCTTTGCGCGAAATCTATAACAAACAAACAAACGTTTCATTGCTTAATAAACTGCATCAGTATTTAATAAATTTGTAATTTATATCCCATCTTAGAGAATAGAGGAAACATTGACATGTTGTGTGATTAAAAAAATATTATTATTATTTGTGTTATAATGTGATTTACAATTGTTGTAAACTCTAATAGTGTAGATTTTCTATCCGTAGGAAAACAAATACTTTTTTAGAAAGTTCTAACTGTTGAGTACGTTTAGACGTTGTTATTCTCCATCAGATCACTAACATACTCTGCCTCCCAGTGAGTCAGCGGTAAGTTTACGGATTTAAAACGTTAAAAATCCAGGATTCGATACCCCGCAGTAGACAGAGAGATTATAGCCCATTGTCTTTGCGTTAAAAGAACAACATACTCTGATACTTCGTTGTAAGTATATAAGGCGTAACCTGCCAGGTGTAACGCATATATTTGTGTTGTGTAGGTTGTCTTCTCAGCCCTAAATTTCAGTATCGTCTGACATCTGCAGGTGCATGGACATTATGAAAGCGTTTGCCCTTTCTTTGAGTAAAGGGAGTAAACAGTAGCTTTTGATTCCAAGTTTTACTTTTGTTTGTAAGTAAAGATTACCATACGACCAACCTATTAATTTTTAATTTAAAAATAACGTGCAGTAGTCGAACCTGCCACTTTACATCGTATAACATGACTTGTACATGCCATGGATACGTTTTTAAACAAAGGGTGTGGCACAAATTTCCCATCGTAACTACCACAGAAAATCCTTTAAGATATACCTCTCATGAAAAATGTTGAAACTTGTAGAAACATGAATTTTAGCTGAGCATCTCATTACCATAAATGCTGCGAAAGAATCAAACCTAAACGATCTTTTTTAAACTTGAAAATTGCCTTTGAAGTTCAGGAACATATTTATACGGACTACTAGTGACTATTAATATTACCTACTCAAGATGGTAGTGTGTCTTCAGATGTTAAAGTTCAGTACAAACATTCACTATAAAACATTTAAATATTTTCACATTATTAAGTATTTGTGCTGACAAAGTACAAAAATGGTTTTAACTGTGTATTCTTATATCAACCGCAGAAATAATCTGGTCCTTCACATGGTCAGTTTTAGTGATATTTTAAAATTATGCTTCTAGAAATAACCAACAGCTAAATCATAAAATAAAAAGAAAGGAATGACGCTTCGTTTATTTCAGTTACGTTGTGAATTGTGCAAAATAGGAATTTTCTGTTTGACCGTCATTTGGAAACTAGTTGAAATAGATCTTATTACTCTAGAGAATTTACTTCTAGATATCGCAATTTTTACTTTAACGGACATTACATCAAGCAAAACTAATACGCTTTTTTCTTAGTTGTGTGCACTTCTTAGAACGAATTTATGTGCCCCCCCCCCCAGTGGCACAGC
>NW_013667705.1:55575-57360 GCF_000517525.1 Limulus polyphemus
CTGAATCACTTAAAAAAAACACGGGGGTGCTTAACTTTTTTCCAGGTGTATAGTTGAAATAGATCTTATTACTCTAGAGAATTTACTTCTAGATATCGCAATTTTAGCTTTAACGGACATTACATCAAGCAAAACTAATACGCTTTTTTCTTAGTTGTGTGCACTTCTTAGAACGAATTTATGTGCCCCCCCCCCAGTGGCACAGCGGCGTGTCTGCGGACTTACAACGCTAAAATCCGGGTTTGGATACTCGTGGTGGGCAGAGCACAGATAGCCCATTGTGTAGCTTTTTTTGCTTAATTACAAACAAACATATTTATGTACGCTGCCTAGACCTCACAGATGGTGACCATTCACATGTGGCTTCTTTGGTTACAGTAATTTCGTTGTTTATTTGCTGCAAAAATGATTTCCAGCCCTTTTTTCTCGATTCGAACAAGTGTCTCGCTATAACAACACCTGTGGCCGACCTGAACTTTGAATTGTCCATGGCCAAGCACTGTGGTCAATTCACGTGTTGATTTTCCACAAATCTTTAGCCAAAATATTTTCTTCTCTCAAATTCTCGTAACTCACAATGTTAAACACAATTCATCAGTATCTATATATTTGATTTCTACCTAATAGTTATACTTGTTAAGTTCTTTTACAAAGTATGCTAGGTGATTCACGCCATATGTTCAAGGTTTATGCGCAGGAAAGAAAAAAAAAGTGTCTGAATTATCTTATAAAAAGTTTCTTCTATTCACCTCTTCAAGTCCATTATAGCATTTTAGTGTCGCTGGTATGTTACGTGATGCTGAGACCTTAACATTAAACGTGACATAATTCAACCCATTATTCTGTGTTTGTTTGTTTGTTGTTGCCGTGTGTGTAAACGATTTTCCTTTATTGTAGATGATGATTAAAGCGTAAAAATGTAGAGAAAACATAAACAGTTATATTCAGTATCAAAATCATAGCAAGTTATTTTATTTTGAACAAACAATGGCTGGGCGGTCGAATTGGGTGGTCGAATTGTCAAAGGTTCGAGACGCAACGTTGCTGAACACTCTCCGCCCTTTTAGCTCTGGCGCGTTATGAAAGCGATAGTCAATCCTATTTTTCGGTTCAAATAAGTCAAACAAAGTCCTTGTGACGATTGGTGCTGCTTGCCGCCTGCTTTCTCTCTGGCGACTACTTCAAAATATAGGGACGATTATACCTGAGCCATAGAGGTCTCTTTATCTGGTCATTTAGCCCATATGCTCATACGGTGCCATTCAGGTTGAAAATTCCAATTCCAAACAAACGAGTTTTACTACTAACGTGAAAAAAAATAGAATTAAATGAAAACTGTATTTTCACACATCTCCTTTTTTGACCAGAGTGTGAAGGTGTGATAAGACAACTAACGTAAGAAATATTGTGCAAATGGCAGATTGTTAGTCATAAAGAAGTTTACTTTTAATCTAGTTGGTGTAGTAACTTGTAGTTTTACTTATGGGCAGGCCCGGCACGGCCAGGTGGTTAGGGCACTCGACTCGCAATCTGCGGGTTCGAATCCCCGTCACACCAAACATGCTCACCCTTTCAGCCGTGGGGGCGTTATAATGTGACAGTCAATCCCACTATTCGTTGGTAAAAGAGTAGCCCAAGAGTTGTCGGTGGGTGGTGTTTGACTAACTGCCTTCCCTCTAGACTTACACTACTAAATTAGGGACGGCTAGCGCAGATAGCCCTCGTGTAGCTTTTGCGCAAAATTCAAAACAAACCAAACAGTGGTTAAAAATAAAAAATAAACAG
>NW_013667705.1:58312-68754 GCF_000517525.1 Limulus polyphemus
ATGAGCAAACGCTCCTATTTATGAAGGTTGAAGAAAAAGTGAAAATTAATTTTAATTCTTAATGTTTAGAAATACGATAAATAAAAAAATCATAAAATCACTAGGATTAGTTTTTGCTGAGTAACTATATGTTACGAAGTACAATGTATTAGTACACGAACAAAATAACTCTCTAAAGTGGGTAGTAGCGAATAATTAAATAAAATAAGTTTTCAGCGAAAAGTAAGATATGTGAAAGAATGTATACGTTTTCAACGTAACTTTCACGGTGTCTATGTTTTGTATGTTTTTGAAAAGCGTGAAAAAATAACTTACAGATGTAAGAAATGTTTAATGGTAAAACGTTTGAACTATTATGCATGTATACAAGGCTGTTTACAACTCATGGTACAGTCTACAAAACTCACGTTTGCATAATATCATACATATGCATTGCACACTTTTATACATATTTAATTTTGAATAAGCATATATGCAGTAATGCATAACTTAGAAAAACATGTGAACTGTTCCTGGCATGAACACTCCAGCAAGCTCTCCAAGGAAACTCGAGCACAGAATCACTTGAGTAACAGGGTTGAGATACTAATTTTGTATATAGGATAAAATAGAGGTCACTACTTATGCAGAACATTAATGTCCGAAATGTCGCAATACGTGGCAACGAGCTATTTGTTATTGTTTTTGTTTTTTTTTACCAAAAACACATTTTTGCTCTCAGTCCACCGCGGAGAATCATACCCGATTTTGAGTGTTGCAAGTCAGTAAACTTTTCCCTAACCCACCAGGGGACTGTACACAAGCAATTTATTCTTCACGAGCCCAACAGTATAAGGAAGTTCTCGGTACAACATCTAAGGATGCGTTCAAGCTAGCCAAAGTAACGTAGCAAGTGTTTACTTGTTAAAACTGTAAATAAGAGCCATAAGTGGTCTTCAAGTAGTTGTAACATCCAATTTGGACACATGTCAATGATTACCAACTGTGAGAATTGTAATCCGTGTGAATTCCATTGATTTGGTTGTTTTGGAATGGCTGGAATACACAATTCTTATGTAATTCTTAATATTAATGGCACTCTTTTGATGAGTGCAAAGCTCTTCAGCACTGAAATATTAATGATTGGCCGTGTATTTCGTGGAGAAATAAGAGCTTCCTTACACAATTCTAAATTAATGACCGAGCAAATGTCTAGATGAGGTAGTTAAACAATTCTGCCATGATTGTAGTGGTGATATTATTTTGAGAGCTGCGTTTTTCACATTAGATACGAAATCTATCAGTAATATGTATGCCCGGCTAAATGTTCATAGATGTCAAAGGATCTTAAATTGGGACGTTCCATGGGCTATGGCGAATTAGTCGTCAGCAGGCCAGTGAAATACTGCCTGCCACAAATCATGTTTAGCCTATATTAAAGTTTCAACGTCTTCGAATGTACCACCCATCATCCTGTTTCTCATTTTTTTATAATGTTCTCAGAGCCATCCGGGTTAATTCGAAAGGTTAGATCACAACTTTGCAGTCTTCATCAGAGACCACTTTGAAAGCAAGTTACAACAGATATTTGTAGTAATCTAATTAAGAAAAATTTCTGCAATAGTTATTCAGGCCAAGGACGGGCTACACCCTCTTGTGTTCACTAAGTTCCGCCTCTATGGCTATACGTGTTCGAATACTTTTGGCATGTGAAACATGATGGAAAATTTAGATAATGTACAAATACTTAAGAAGAAAATATCATATTTTAATGAATACATAATACTGTATCACTCCAGCGTAACTTAGCACAAATTATTAAGATTGTATTACGTATGCATGACGTATGTACAGACTTGGTGCATGTAAATATAAGACACACGTGTTAGAACTCTAAGAGGCTAAACCTTATCGATGAAAGCTATACAAAAATGATCGAGATAAACGCTTTCAGCTTTGAGGACAAGTTTTCACTTGTTATGGTTTGCTTATTTTATTTTTTGTCAAGAGTATTTACGCACATTTTATAGCTTTTCTTATTTTAAAACACGTTGATAAGTTTTCAAGGCGTTTTAGGGTATTCAGAATGATGAAAATTACTTCTTATCATGCCAGTCTCGTGAAGCCCTCCCCCCTTCACCCCCAATACCTATTTTCATAACAGAGTCCTGTAGCACAAGCTTGTTGCATGACACCATATTCTAGAGACGAAAACTTAGGTTATGTTACACTTGGCTTGACATCGAATTTATGACATAATAACAGGGTGTTAACTTTACTATCTTCATAAGACGAAAACAACTTCATGAAGCTATGTTATTATAGCTGCACAAAGTCCAGAATCGTTGACTATTATATAAACTATACGTCTAACAGTAGTGACGAACACCGTATAATGTGCAATCTATAGCTATAGCGGTAATACACGGTAGCCTTATCGCCTACGTTACTTATTACACACAAGAAGGAAGGATGAAATTACCAAAACCAGCGTAGCATTCTATATATGTGCTTATGTAAATGCTGCTTGTAATACCTAACATTTTATTTTATGTAAACTTGTGTGTAGAAATTAACAATGGTTGTTCTGAGAAGCTTCCGCATACTACTAACAAATTCAGAGGATCGTAGTATTCTATTACAAGTTACAGCTTTTACAGTAAGAAAGGAAACAGGTACGACGTTTCGATCACTGTTGCAATCATTCTAAAGTACATAAGTTTTAACGGAAAAGAAGGTTTTAGTATTTAAATCAACATTCAACAACCATCATTCTGTATGTGTAAAAAGCAAGAAACTCTGATCGTGTATTCGGTGTCATTTGATGACGGAATGTTGTCCTCATCCAGAAGATTTAATAGGTAATTAAGAAACTTATGAATACCTCAGTCTAAACATCAAGAACTTTTAGAATTTTATAAGTTGTCACGTAAACTTTTACAACCAGATAGGTCACCCTGTGGGACAGCGGAAATCCACGGACTTTCAACGCTTAAACCCCGGGTTCGATTTCTGCGGTCGACACGGCAGATAGCACAATGTGACTTTACTCTAAAAATTCCCTCGGTGTGATAGCGGTAAGTCTACTAACTTAAAAGCTAAAATTCGGGGCTCAATTCCCCACGATGTACACAGCAGGTAGTCCAATGTGGCTTTGCCATAAGAAGCAAACAAACGACCAAATGGTTATTTTGAGGTAAATTGTGTCCTATCATAAAAATGGTATGTGGTGTTCCAGGACTATAATTTGTCTTTATACCTATCCATCTTATAAATAAAAAAATGCCTTTCTTCTTAGTCTGCAGGAAATGGTTTGTTTTAGAACGTCCTTTAGTATTTTTGGTGTAAACTTTCCGATAAGAAATTCGTGTTACAAAAAAAACAACTGATTTTTGATGTATGTGGATATCATCTATTGTTCTCTTGGCAATTTCTGTCTTCTTTTCTTTGAAATATAGAAGTTTACACATGTTCCGCGGAGAATGACATTGACTATGTTCCACACAGCTTCATTTGATTGTGTTTATAAGACTGGATAAATGTCATATTGTATCATGTTTTATGGCCATAATGGTATGTGATACACAAATAAAAATAAAAAAGTTCTCAGTTTACTATTAAACCTTTAATTTCACGACTAAACCTTTAATCTTACATTAACCACAATTCACTTACAGGTATTAAATAGGTGCTTATTTTTTTAATCCTCCCTGTTTCTGTAGTATTATTCAGCAGCGTGTTAATGATCTTTAGACTAAACAACATCACAAGAAAATGGGTTTAAAAAAAGTCGAATTCATGGTGGTAAATGTTTTGGAATGTTTAGTTGAGCATAATTAATTCATTGTATGAAACATTTTTGTTTGACTGAATCACAGATGTTTTATTGTGACACGAATTATATTTAGCACAAATCACTTTCGCTTTAAAACCTCACAAGTATAAAAAGAGAGGTAACAACAGAAATTTTATTCATATTATGCGTATCGGTTCAGTCTGATTTTTATGGTACAATATAGAAATATTGAAATTATGCATTACGAAATGTACAAATACTCTACCGGAAATGATCCAAATCGAATGTGAAAAAAACAACAACATTATGATATATCCTAGAGTATCTAAAAGACCCACTACAGCATGTTAATACATGGGTTAAGAAATGTTCATAGCGAACTTTCATATGCATTAATTACTTTTAAATGGAATCTAGTATGCTGTTGGATGTTGGTGTTTACAAGAGGAGTTTCTCAAAGCAAGTATTATCATTTAGTAGGCGAGGAATGTTGTAAAACATCAGTACCAGCAGAGTTTCTCATAGCAAGTATTGTCATTTAGTAGGCGAGGAATGTTGTAAAACATCAGTACCAGCAGAGTTTCTCAAAGCAAGTATTATCATTTAGTAGGCGAGGAATGTTGTAAAACATCAGTACCAGCAGAGTTTCTCAAAGCAAGTATTATCATTTAGTAGGCGAGGAATGTTGTAAAACATCAGTACCAGCAGAGTTTCTCAAAGCAAGTATTATCATTTTACAACATTCCTCGCCCACTAAGTGATAATACTTGCTTTGAGAAACTCTGCTGGTACTGATGTTTTACAACATTCCTCGCCTACTAAATTTTGATCAGCAACCTATATTGTCAGTCAAGCTATCAAATCGTCCTCTGAGGCGGAAATATATAATCAGCTTCATTAGAATGTTACTTTCCAAGGAATCATTAACATCGTTTATTAAGGCTATAGAATTGCTTCTGTTTACTAATTAATAAAAGACAAATAATCTTTCAATGCTGTCCCTGTTTTATATGGCACATGAATTAATGATACTAAACATGATTGATTAACATGGTGTTCAGCTATAAAACCTTCTGAACCATGTATGTGTATGTAAACTAAAGCTAGTGAGTTAGTTTAAATAGGTTATTTAAATAGTTAATAAATATAAAATAGAGTAATAAGGTGAACCTGTGTAACATCATTGGTTGTTTTGTTTTGTTCAGTTGCTAAGCCACACATTTCATTATTTCGAAAATCGTTACTTAGTTTCTTGCTTAAGAAGTCATTTGTAGTATAATCCCCAATGGTTTAAGCCATAGTCGAAGAAAAAACAAATATAAAATACTATAACTTTTATATGAACTAATAAACCTTTTTGAGGTTCTGATTTCACATTATTATAAATATAATAGTAGTGTCTGTTGTCTGTCCATGTAACTACTTCGCAGGGTGTGGGTGGATCTTCACCAACATTGGTATGGAGGTTCATTAGGTCCATGCGAGGGTACATACAAAATTTCTGTTCTGTATTTTGCGTTTTGCAGTTTTTATAGGCGTTTTTTAGTTTTTCACCACCACCCCACCCCCTGTTGATGGATTTTCACCAAATTTGGTATGGAAGTTCGTTGGATCCATGGGGAGATACGTACAAATTTTCAGTTTTGTGTTTTGCAGTTTTTATGGGCCATTTTATGTTTATTAACACTACTTCGCCCCCTGTTGATGGATCTTCACCAAATTTGACATGAAGGTTTGTTGGATCAATGCGGAGATACAAGCAAAATCGCGTTTTTGTTGTTGTTTTTTTTTTTTACACTTACATATAAGGGAAGCAATTTTTCATATCCTAAGATAATTTTCATTAATCATGAATTTACATAACTTCCTTCCAGGGGACGTGTACTCCAGCTAGTTGTAAGTATTTTTATTAGCAGACTGTCGATGAAATTTCATAATATTAAAATTACTGAAGCTGATTCTGGAATTTCGACGTACGAATTAAATAAATAGAAAATAAATCTTATATAATCAGTTTTATTCTTTATGAATTTTGCATGCAACAGTTCCAGACTATTGATTTGCATCAATAATCCTATATTTATCCACTTTGTGAATTTATTGGTTTTCCACAGTTGTGGAGCTATTAGAACCAAACTTGACAGGCTAACTCAGGGTGGCTCGGGAGTATCCTTTTCTATGTAGCGAAGCCCCCTACCAAGGGAGGCATAAACGCCCCCGGAAGGTAATCTAGCCATTATGATTTTTAGGGTCACTGAACCGAATCTGGCATCGGATTTTGTGTTCCCGGACCTTGTAGTGGTCCCGGTGGCGCAATGTTTGAAACTGTGTGCATATCCTCATTCACTATCTGTCTAACAAATATTGAACCCCCCTCCCCAAGGTCACCTCGGACCTGAACAACGATAAAGATCTTTGACGTGACCTGACTACCCTTCCAGGTCATCGACGAAAACACCCATACGGAACTTTCGTTTCGTTTCACCAGGTAGCCAAACGTGGCACACATGTTCGGGTACCACGGGCGAGTGTTTTACTGGAATTTATTTGCAGGGACGGGCCCCGTGGAGTAGCTATATAACTAATTGGGCATATGGAGGAGATAGACCGGTACATTAGGGCTCTATGAATCATGAGGGGCCCTTTGAATCTTGTAGCGGAGCGCGGGTATTTTATGCTAGTATTAGTAAAATTCGACCCGGCACGGCCTGGTGGCTAGGGCGCTCGACACGCAAACACCGAACACGCTCGTCTTTTCAGCCGCTGGGGTGTTGTTATATGATGGTCATCCCAACTATTCGATTAAAGTAGTCCAAGAGTTGGCGGTGGGTGGTGTTTAGTAATTAACTTCCCTCCAATCTATCACTTCTAAGATAGGGAGGGCTAGCGCAGAGAACCCTCGAGTAGCCTTACGCGAAATTCAACAAACAAACTAGTAAATATATTAAAATAAAGTCAACGAGTATTAAGTGTGTGTGTATTAGGTGTGTATCAGTTGTTTTTATTATTGTTGTCCGAATTTCAGTTTAAAATTGTATCCATAAGTCATTATAAGTAAATTACAAACTGAATCCAAAAACATCTATTTGAGAATTTGAACGAAGTTATTATTATTTATTTTTTGTTAAGTTACAGAAAGCCAGTGAAGTGTGATTAACAGTTCTGGCTTCAATAACCTACATAATACTTAGCCAAAAAAATATGTTTCTGTACTGCTTATTTTGGTATGTGTAATAAATCTTTCAAAAACGCGAATAAATGAATCATGTGATAACAAACGATAAAGCAGTTTGAGGCTAACGCTGATGTTTTGTAGCAGTTTGATTAAAGTAAGGCTCAAACCCCAGGCAGCTTTTAAAATTGAACATGCAAGTCGTGTGTAGAAAGTTTGAAATTACATTACTTTCCTATGAGTTAACTATGAAATGATTCAATTCGGGACTTTTATACGGATGTACAAGTTTAACGTACTTATTTCATATTTATACTTGATACTACTATTCATTGTGTGCTTTCATCTTACACAGTTTAGTTTACTAAAAAAAAATATACAAAGTTTATTAAATCAGATTTTACTCTAGTTATTTATATTAATTGTACAATATGCTATCGTTATAGACATATCTTAAATTTAGCACAATACAATGTATGTGTGTGTTTCGTGACGACATATTTTTAGTAGATAAAAATACTCATGCATTCCGTACATGTATATTAAGGTGTAGTAAATCATTACAATGAAAATAAAGCAAAACTGATTTGTAAAAAAATAAACGTATTATTTAAACAGCTACTTTCATGAAGCTCTGGTGAACAGTGGCGCCAAGCCCACGGAGCCCCAATTGACTAGGGCGAACACTATTTCCATCCAGAACCAGACAAACACACCTAGCCTAAACACCGTCAATTCTTCCGTATTATCGTCTTCAGGACCAGGAAATCTACACAAGAGTGTTTCAACCATAGATGATGGTGTTGTTTCCAGTTACTACAGCTTTCCTCCTGTTAATGTTGCCACTGTGAGAGAAGCACCCAATCACATCCGGAGTGTGAGCTGTTCAGTGTCACAACGGTCAGCTTCTCTCGTATATAAAAAAAAAAACTTTTAAAAATGTTCATTATCATATTTTTTTCATGTAGTTTAGCACTACTCACGTACTCAGTGTACATTTTGAAATGTTTTATGCATGTGTTTGTAACATTACATTATAAACGGAAATGCTTTGGTTTCTTAATTTAATATAATGCTAAAGGAAAATATGAAATATAATCAAACGCCAACCGACACAAACTATATAGCCATCTACGATAATATTAGAGTATGCTTTCTTGAAATGGGGATTGTAAGTCCGCGATCCATTTCTGCATAGTTTAAAAGACAATAGAAAAAAATTATTATGTTCAAGCAACATAAAATTATAAATAATCATACTACTGTGGTTCCACAAGTAAGTCAGTGGTAAGTTTATGGACTTAAAACGCTAGAATACGGCGTTCGATTCCCGTGGTGGAGAGAGCACACATAGCCTATTGCGAAGCTTTGCGCTAAAATAGACTAATGTTTAAAAAAATATCAAAATGTTAACCAGAAACTGACTACTCAGAAATTTACAAGTTCAATCAATATGTAAAGATTATATTTTCAAGTCTACAACTAGGGACTCTGAATAATGTAAACAAACTAGGCTGGAAGTAGTGTCTACATTATTTTCTCAAGCTACAAATCCATATTTTGTATCCATGTCTACAGTACTTATCATGGTTTATGATAACGATAAGATAGTTTGTTACCTAATTTACTTTAATGAACTAAAGTCTTGATTTATTTCTAATTATAAATTATGTATGTATGACTTAAAGAAAAGGCATTTTTTTATACTTAAGCCGTGGCCTTCATTGGGCTGTGATTTAATAATGAAAATTTTTGTTGAAAACAAAATCGGTTGGTTTCGTGGCGGAATGTGTTTGCGATTCGCCACACGATTTACCTGCCCTCTGTGATTTCATGGAACGAATATATATATATTATTACAACGGATAAGTGAGTTAGTGCAGACTTCCTTGCAATACATTTTGTCTTTTGCCAACTATCACGAAAGTTTTTGAAATACTTCAAATAATTGCACTATTTGAGAAAATCACCACAAATGTTTGTTATTTCGTATAAGAATATAATATAATTTGTTTCAGTCGTTGCGTTTAGATTTACAGAAACTTACCTGTTTGAAAAGACCCTAATTTCGAGATATACTTCTTTCTAGAAAATAATATATATATGTACTACATCTTCCTTCAGAGCCTTACACACAGTATGTTAAAAAATAGATGTTTTAACACACGGTATGTTAAAAAATAGATGTTGTAACACACACAGTATGTTAAAAAAATAGATGTTTTAATACACAGTATGTTAAAAATTGATGTTGTAACACACACAGTATGTTAAAAAATATGTGTTGTAATACACACAGTATGTTAAAAAATAGATGTTTTAATACACAGTATGTTAAAATAGATGTTTTAATACACAGTATGTTAAAAAATAGATGTTTTAATACACAGTATGTTAAAAAATAGATGTTTTAATACACAGTATGTTAAAAAATAGATGTTTTAATACACAGTATGTTAAAAAATAGATGTTTTAATACACAGTATGTTAAAAAAATAGATGTTTTAATACACAGTATGTTAAAAATAGATGTTTTAATACACAGTATGCTAAAAAATAGATGTTTTAAATATACTATTCTTGTATTTGAAGGAAGTAATATTAATAAGTTATTCATATCTTTCCTTAGCCTGTGTTTACCTGACAGTCCACCTGACTCCAGTTCGGAGCCTTCGTTTTCTCCTCCTCATGAAGGTTGGTTTTTTACTTATTCCTTGTAAGGAAGTGTGTTTTGGGACTGACAATATTTACTCTATTTTAGCAGAAGTTACTTCACACATGTATATCACAGTTTATTTTGCTGTTTCTCATTTCTTGAAAGTTACAATATATTTTCGTTATGAAATAGTATATAAAGCAAGAAAGAAATCTCTTTTTGTAACATGAGGCCCGGCATGGCCAGGTGGTTAGAGCACTAGACTCGCAATCTGAGGGTCGCGGGTTCGAATCCCCGTCACACTAAACATGCTCGCCCTTTCAGCCGTGGGGGCATTACAATGTGACGGTTAATCCCATTTTTCGTTGGTAAAAGAGTAGCCCAAGAGTTGGTGGTGATGACTACTGCCTTTCCTCTAGTCTTACATTGCTAAATTAGGGACGGTTAGCGCAGATAGCCCTCGTGTAGCTTTGCGCGAAATTCCAAAACAAACAAATAAATATAACAGTAGCTAGGTCTTTTATCTGGTTTCTGTTGTGCGTGGTTAATAATCAGTTTCCTCTAGTCCTGATAATCATTTTCCTCTAGTCCTGATAATCAGTTTCTGTTGTGCGTGGTTAATAATCAGTTTCCTCAAGTCTAGTCCTGATAATCACTTTCCTCTAGTCCTGATAATCAGTTTCTGTTGTGCGTGGTTAATAATCCGTTTCCTCTAGTCCTGATAATCAGTTTCTGTTGTGCGTGGTTAATAATCCGTTTCCTCTAGTCCTGATAATCAGTTTCTGTTGTGCGTGATTAATAATCAGTTTCCTCTAGTCCTGATAATCAGTTTCTGTTGT